>NW_015189987.1:0-3014 GCF_001447785.1 Gekko japonicus
GATAGTCACCCCGGTCAAGCCAAATGCCGCTTCAGGGATGCCTGAATTTTGCAGATTTGTGTGGACTATAAGTGCACATTGAACAAAGCCCTCCAAGACCACGCGTATCCAGTACCAGTGGTCAGCCACGTGTTAGCTGCACTGGTAGGGGCGAGGATTTTCAGCAAACTGGACTTGGCATAGGCCTACCAGCAACTGCCGGTGGATGCTGCCACGGCAGAAGCCCAAATGATAGCAACACACAAGGGGGCTTTCAAGGTACAGGGTCTCCAGTTTGGGGTATCGGTCACACCGGGAATCTTTCAATCTTTCATGGACAATTTGTTAAAAGGTATTCCATGAGTGCAGCCGTTTCTAGACGATGTGCTCATCGCAGCCCCGGATAACTCGACCTTCGCCGACCGACTGCAGGTGGTGCTCCAGCATTTCGACACAGCCGAGCTGAAGGTCAAGTGAGAGAAATGCTTGCTCGGGGTTCCCAAGGTGGAGTTCTTGGGGTTCGCCATAGACGCCCAGGGTATCCACTCCACGGAAGAGAAAACAATGGCTATCTCACAGGCTCCCCCACCTACGTCCAAAATGGAATTACAGGCTTTTCCTAGGTTTGTTAAACTTTTACCACTCTTTTCTCCCTCTGAAGGCCGCGGTGGCGGAACCTCTGCACTGCCTGCTGGATAAAAACGCTCTGTCGGTCTGGGACCCGGAGCACGCCGCTGCCTTCCAGGTAGTAAAGGACGTTCTTGTCTCCAACTCGGTCCTCTCCCATTTCAATGAGGCCCTTCCCGTGGTCCTGGCCTGCGATGCCTCTCCGTACAGGGTCAGGGCGGTCTTGGGCCACCAGTTACCAGACGGCCGGGAGGTTTCGGTTGCTTATTATTCGTGCACCCTGTCATCTACTGAGCATAACTATGCACAGATTGACAAGGAGGCGCTGGCTATTGTAGCGGGAGTGAAAAAAATCACCATTACTTGTATGGTAGGCCATTCATGATCCTGACAGACCACAAATTACTACTCGGCTTCCTGGCCCCAACCGCCAAACCCCACAGATGACGTCTCCCCGGGTGCTCCAGTGGTCTGGTTTTTTGGTGGGATACTTGTATGCGCTTGTCCATCGGCCCAGGAAAGTGATGGGACATGCTGATGAGTTGAGCCATCTCCCGCTGCCATCTATGGATCCGGACCCGGCACCCACTCATCAGGTCACGCTTCTGGAAGCTCTTCCCGATCAACCGGTGCATGTTCGGGAAGTGGTGCGCCGCACAGCCAAAGACCCGATCCTTTGCCGCGTCTTCGACTGGGTGAGAAGGGGGTGGCCTACGGCCCCAGGGGGGGGCGGACTTCATGGCCTTTGCATCCCGCAAGGATGAGCTGTCGGTCCACAAAGGCTGCATGATGTGGGGCGGCAGAGTGGTGATCCCAGCCTCTTTACAGGAACGAGTCCTCACGGCGCTCCACGAGACACATCCTGGGGTGGTCTGGATGAAAGCTTTGGCCAGAAGTTACGTCTGGTGGCCAGGGCTGGATCAGGACATCGAGGGCCGGGTCAAGAGGTGTCAGCCCTGCCAAGAATCCCGGCCTGAGCCTCCCCGGGCTCCTGCTAGAGCCTGGGAGTCCTCGCACAAGCCCTGGTCTCGGCTCCACTTGGACTTCGTGGGGCCATTCCAGGGTCAAATATTCTTTATACTCGTGGACGCGTACAGCAAATGGCTCAAGGTCGTTCCGGTACCGTCCACTTCCTCGAGAGCCACCATCCAGACCATGTGGCACATCTTCAGTGCCCAGGGTATTCCCGACACCCTGGTCACCGACAATGGCACGGCCTTCACCTCTAGCAAATTCCAGGACTTTACCCGTTACTACGGAATTCGCCACGTCAGATTGGCCCCGTTCCACCCAGCGACCAACGGCCAAGCTGAACACATGGTTCGGACGACCAAGGATGTGCTCTGCCACTTGGCCAGCAAGGACTGGGACTACAAGCTGGCCACATTCCTCTTTGGCCAGAGAACGACGCCCCACACCGCGATGGGACGCAGCCCAGTGGAGCTCCTGTTAGGATGGCACCTGACAACCTGGCTGGACCGCCTTCATCCCTATCGAGGACCAGAAGAGAAACCGGCCACAGAGTCAACCAAGGCGGCCAGAGGGTTTTTTCCCGAGGAACCGGTCTACACCTGGAACTATGCGCAAGGTCCGTCATGGATTCCGGCCCGGGTGGTGAGAGTCCAGGAACCCAGGTCATATGACGTCTCCAGCGAGGACGGCCAGATACTTCACCACCACATTGATCAGCTGCAGCGACGGGTACTGCCACACGACCCTGAGGAGTTCAAGGACCCAGACACCCCGGAGACTCTCACTCCACCTCAGCTACCGGATGACCTGGCCCAGCGAAATGAGGTTCCCATCAAAGCTCCAGCAGACCGCATGACCGGGCCCCGAGAAACAGTGCTACCAGCACCACAACCACCAACACCACCCATCTCTCAGCTGAACGCTCCAGTGTCACCTTCCGCCTCTGTTCCCGCACCTCGCCGCTCTATGAGGACCCGTAAAGCCCCCTCCTATTTGCAGGACTTTGTGTGTGCGTGTCTTTTGGACCAAGGGGGGAGGGGTGTAATGTATCCATCTCAGACCGCGTGCGCAGCCATTTCACCATGCGGTCATGCGAAGCGACCGAGCTTCGCTCTCAGTAACAATGGGACAAGCGGATCCTAGCTGGCACCTATCGGCAGGCTAGGCTCCCGGCCGAGAGCCTATGGAACTCTCGGCCACTGTAAATAGCCAATCACTTGTGTGTGGGTGTGTTTAGGGTTATATGTGTGTTTAGGGTTATATGTGCACATATAAACCAGCCTGCAAGCTGGTTACTCCCGTCTTGTTCTGAGCTGAAATAAAGTATGAGAGCTGAAATCACTAGTAAGTCTCAGTACTTTTCACTGGGGAAATTCCAGAGGAGGGTGGAGTGTGAAAAGTGAGAGTGAGAGCCACTTTGGTGTAGTGGCTAAGTG
>NW_015189988.1:0-3109 GCF_001447785.1 Gekko japonicus
AGCCCACTCTGCAGGGACAGCGGTATAAAAGTAATAGTAGTAGTGCCCTGACGTGGATAGCCCAGGAAAGCCCAATCTCGTCAGATCTCGGAAGCTAAGTAGGGTCAACTGTGGTTGGTACGGGAGACTTCCTTGGAATACCAAGTCAGGAGGACAAAGGTAGGCTTTATTCAGCTACCTCTCTGACTATCCTCCATGCCGCGAGTAGGGGTCAGTCACTAGAGGTTGCCATGACTTCCAGGTGTAGACACACACGCGCGCACACACATGCACGCAAATACAAAAACACCCATCATCATCATCATCTTCATCATCATCTGCTTCTGTCACTGACTCCGTGTACGACCTAGAACTGGGCTCGAACCATGTTGCACTGGATTGTGTCTGCACCTTGGCTGGCTTGCACTTTGACTGTGCGACACCATTCTGTTCCCCGCCTGGTCCAGGATACTTGCTTGGCACCAGCCCAACCACACGTGTGCTTCAGGGACTGCGGTGCCTGCTATAGAGATAGACGTCCCTGCATAGGCAAGCCACATTTGTTTCATAGTATCTTATTTTTATTAAAAAATGTATTTATAAATTCTGTATAGGTGTCCCCAACATTTATAGCACCAATTAGTAACAAATACATCGTTGCGCAGGCCCCATATCTTAAAGTTTTGGAGTCCCGTAAACTCAGGAGGGCATATACACTGGCTAGATGCTCGGCCTTACCCTCTGCAGTTCTCGAGGGTAAATTTTTAAAAATTCCCCGATCGGAGAGGCTATGCTTATGTGCATTGGGGGAGATCGAATCCCAGGAACACATGTTCCTGAGATGCCCGTTATTTGAAGAGGCTCGTGCTAAACTTATTAATCCCCTTCTGGCAGGCACTTCGGATCAGGACAAGATGGAGAACTTGTTTCTTAATCTTGAACATACAGCCCTCCATCAGATCGCGAAATTTTGTTCCTTGGTGGTAGAAGTGCATCAGCAGGATGGTTGTCACTAGGGTCAGGACTGTTTGATTTTAACTGGTACCGTTCCTTTTGGTACTATATTTTATTCTTTTATACTATACTGTGCTTTATGGCAGCGTATTTACAGTTTGGTCTTTTTACCTTGTTGAATTTCGGAAATTTTACTATCTGGCCATTGTAATTTATTTATTCTGGTTTTATATTGCTGGCTAATCGCTGTTACAATTAATTCATTCATATTCTGTATAGGTGTGGGACCCTCAAGGACTTGTGGAGGCATCTCATTTCCCCCATTATTTCCATTTTCTCTTCTCTGCAAGCCCCTATAGCTTATCACCTTTTCCTGCTTCCTTTTAACCTTCCCATCCTCCAGCCAACCTTGCTTTATCTGCCCCCTTTCTTCAGCTTTTCCTGCTTTTCTCCCATTGGGAAAATTCTGCATGGTGCCAGCTGCCAAGGTAGGTGCATTTGCATACTCGGTAACTATCAAAGACTTGTGGGGGACACCTAACTTTCCTATGTATCCCGTTCCCCACACTGTTTCCTCTTTTCCTCCTCCTGGCAGCCACCATATCCTTACCTCTTTTTCTTGCTTCCCTTCTCGCCTTCACACCCACCCACCAATCTACCTTTTACCTCCCCCTCCATCTTCGGCTATATTTATCGTTTATTTTCTTAATTTATATCCCACCTTTCTCCGTAATAGGGACCCGAAGCAGAGTACGCTATCCCTTTCTTCTCCATTATATCCTCAGATGAACCCTGTGAAGTTTGTAAAGTTGAGAGTGTGCGACTGGCCCAATATCACACAGTGAGCTTCCATGGCAGAGTGGGGATCTGACCCAGGGTCTCCCAGATCCTAATCTGAAACTCTAACCACTGTACAACACTATCATGGCATGGCTTCTGTTGAACAGTAGCACTCAGCCCTGCCTGTGTGAGTCATACTAGTTGGGTGGTATCAAGTCACCCATGGTTGCTGCCAGGTTTGGCCCCAAAGGCCAAAACAGCCCTGGAGAAGTCCGTGCTCCCTCCCCGTTTTGACTGACAGAAAACATGGCTTCAACTCGAAATACCATTGGGTTGCCTAGCAGTGGCCACTAAGAGCATTTATTTCTTAAAGCCACAGGTGCTGCTTATATTATTCGGGGGGCAGATAGATAGATAGAGAGATAGAGATAGAGAGATAGATAGAGAGATGGCTAGATATAGATAGATATAGATAGATAGATATAGATAGATATGGTTTCAGATTTTTCTCCGAATCTGGAACTTTTTATTGTGGAGAGATCGGTCTTGTCTGTCCATGGCCTCAGTCTCCAGATTTACTTTTCCACAGATAGGACTACATTAAGTATTAGATATATTGGTAATATACAAACATTTTGTCCCATCCACCTGAAGCTCAGCAGTGAGATGGGTATAATCTGGCTAAATTTAGGGTTGATCTGTTGCAAAACTGTAACAGAAGTAAAAATATGGGTTCAACTTGCAGTTGACAGTACTTGTGGTATTGTTTTTCCACATAAGGAAGATATACACAATTTTAAAAAATCAATTACCAGACATTGTGTACTTCATTACTTGATGAAAAACTGTTGGGTATTCAAGTGTGGAGGTCTTAAGAGTTCTCGTGTAAAACTGGTTTTGAAATTCTTGCAAGTTAGTGAGCATATGCAGTAGGCTTATGTAATTAGAAAGAAAATGGTCTGATGAGGATACCCAGAATTATGATGGCACAGAGAGCCTACAGCTGACAACATGTGGTTCTACCAGAGAGAGAAATAGCATCTCACAGGACAACTGGGCCATGGCAACAGATTTTAATGGTGTGTTCAGAAACTCATGGATCAAGTTGCCTGAGAGCTGAAATACCCATTAGCCATTATGTAGCTATAAAGTTTCAGTTACGTTAGAGTGTAAACGGGACAGAAAAACAGAGAGAGAGAGAGAATAGGCTGACTAAAGCAGAAAAAATGGAGGCAGGTAAATAGGAGCCAGGAGTAGAAGGAAAGGTCTGTGGGTGGAAGACAAAGAATGTCTGCATATGTGAATGGTGAATGCAAGAAGAAATGGAAGAATGTAGGTGCCAAACATAGAGGGAACTTTTTAAAACCTATGTTACATAAGAACATAAGAGAAGCCA
>NW_015189989.1:0-3461 GCF_001447785.1 Gekko japonicus
AGTCAGGGCTTCAGAGCACATTCGAGACTTCGAGACTGCACGTGTGGGGGAGGGGAAGGAAAGCTGAAGAGTGAGGGGGAAATAAAGGTAGGTTGATGGTTGGCTGGGAAGGAGATATTGTTGCCAACTCCAGGTGGAAACTTCCTGGAGATTTGAGGGATGGAACCTGGAGAGGATGAGGTTTGAGGAAGAATGGCACCTCAGACATGTACAGTGCCATAGACTCCATCCTCCCAACCAGCCATTTCCTCCTGGGGAACCACTGTTGCCAATCTCCAGGTGAAGGGTGTTGATCAATCAGAATTACAACTTATCCCCAGGAGGGAGGGGGGAGGTAATGGAAAGCTGAAATCAGAGGGGCAGATAATGGCAGGTGGATGCTTGGCTGGGAAGGAGATAGGGTTGCCAACTCCAGGTTGGGTATTCCTGGAGATCTGAGGGATGGAACCTGAAGAGGGTGAGGTTTGAGGAGGCGTGGCACCTCAGACAGGTACAATAGCATAGACTTCACCCTCCCAATGAGCCATTTTCTCCTGGGGAACCATTCTTGCCAATATCCAGGTGAGGGGTGGAGATCACTCAGAATGACAACTGATCTCCAGGAGGGAGGGCAGAAGTCAGCTGCAGACAGAGGGGCAAATAATGGTAGGTTGATGGTTAGCTGGGAAGGGGATAGGGTTGCCAACTCCAGGTTGGGAAATTCCTTGGGATTTCAGGGGTGGAGCCTGGAGAAAGTGGGGTTTGAGCAGGTCACCACAGCAAATGGACACCGAACGCCCAAGGCCTTGGCGCTCTCCCGAGCCTCTTTCTAGCATCTGTTGTATTTATTTCCACAATGGGCCTTATTCCTAGTTATATATAAGGAGAGATGAGAAACTGCTTTATCTCCTTTGGAGAGAAACTACTTGGAACATGCTGCTTCAGATGCAGGTAGTTGAAACAATTCCCTCTGAACACTTCAGCAGCTCAGGTACAAGGTGGTTATCAGTCTATCAGCAAAAAGGGTTAAAGTAGTTGCCTGCAAAACCTCTTAGCACACTGAGGAGACAAAAAGGGATAGAAATATGACTGTGGCAGAAAGGATGGATGGCAGAATATGGTGGCAGAGGAGAAATCTTGAAAGTAAGAAGTCAGATGTAATAATAATAATAATAATAATATCATCACTATTTCAGATCTGAAGAACTCATCCCCCACTTGCAGCTGAAGAATTCCTTGTCTTCCATCTTGCTGTTTCAGTACTTTTTCTTCTAGGCTACAGCCAAAGCTCTCACTTCTGAAGACAACGCAAGGTCTCCAAAGAGTTAAGCTCAGCTGAACTGAATGATAAATGCACCTTGCGCCAGCAGCTCGACCCCTGTATCCTAGGCTGAATTCAATTTTTTTTACAATAGCTTTTATTTATTTTTCCATAATAACATTAACTTGAATGTCTTGAAGATAAAGCATATTACATAATTCAATTTTTTTTTAATGTAAAGTTATCCCTACAGTGGCGTTCTTCTGTACATGTGGAGGATGAGATGATAGCAGCACCAGGTGATCCTGTCCTTCATACCGTTCGAATCTCATCTGCAAAGAAGATCATCTACCTGATTCAGGTCCTCTCTAAAGCATCTAAGCTTTGATGTATAGATAGTAGAACTGCTTCACTAAGGTCTACATGCCTGAATACTATGAAAAAGTTCTTGGGGGTAACTAAGGACTTTTTCCTAGTCACTGCAAAGATAATGTTAGCCCCTGCCTAGAGAGGGGGAAAAAAATCTGCATAGGGCTTATTTAATTTTCAACTATTATTTCAAAGCATCTTTATTTCTCTTCGGTGCTGTCCTTTTCACATCCACTGGTTGGATTCTTTTGCCCAATATATCCTTCCATTCATTATTTTAGTCACTTGTGTTGTTTTCTGAAGACATGGGACTCTCTGACATGAGAACCAAGAAACAGAACAGGCTTTGGCAGATGATGAGTTGACTGGGGAGGCTCCTTCTCTGTACACCACCAATCTCACTTGCTTCTGCAAAATCCCTTTCATCCTGCTAGTGCACTACAAGTCCTGGAGTGGATTAGTATATGGTTAACCCAAGGCAGCCCAAGATCCTGCTCTGGATCAAACGATGGAGTTGCCACAAACACTGAATCAAGGGCCATTTCCCAAAGCAACTCTTAGCATCATGGTAGCAGGGATTGCCACCTTTGTTATCACAGGATAGATGTTTCTTTAACCAGGGCTTTTTTTGTAGAAAAAGCCCAGCAGGAACTCATTAGCATAATAGGCCAAACCCAATAGCATCAACTCATTAGCATATTAGGCCACACCCTAACAGCACATCTTATTAGCATATTAGGCCACCCCCCATGTTACCAGAAGTGTGGTCATCCAGCCACACCCACCTTTTGCTTCTTATTCTGTTTACTTTGTTTATTGTCAAAACCCAGGGCTTTTTTTGTAGCAGGAACTTCTTTGCATGTTAGGCCACACACCCCTAATGTAGCCAATCCTAATGAGTTTCTGCTGTTGGGTGTGGCCTATTATGTTAATTAGTTCCTGCTGGGCGTGGCCAACTTGGGAGCCAACCGGAACTCTGTTCCTGTGCGTTCCTGCCCAAAAATAGCCCTGTCTTTAACTGATGCCCGACAGGCATAAATCTAACCAGGGAAGCTCTTTGCCACTGTCTCGCTACTACTGCTTCTCTTGTTGAAGCTCTGCCTGTGAGGCAGCTGTTAAAGGAAAAGCTGAATAAAGCCTGCAAGACAGATCAGGAAGGATTCTGGTTCCTTTATTTCACTCAGTTGTTGTTCAGTAGCACAGTTGAGTCCGACTCTTCGCGACCCCATGGACCAGATCACGCCAGGCCTTCCGGTCTTCCGCCGTCCTCTGAAGTTTGCTCAACTCCATGTTCGTTGCATCTATGACACTGTCTAACCATCTCATCTCATTTCACTCAGTACTTATATCCTAAGCAGCACCTAGAGATTACAATTCAATGCAAGCAAATAGAATTTTAATTTAGAATTTCAATTAAAGCTAAAAGTATTCTTAGATGGAAATCTTGTTAAAATCCTTGGCCTATATCCTCCCATCCCACTCAGCAAAGCTTGAAGCTTGCCTTGAACTGTGTGGCAATTCCTCCTGCAGAAAAATGACTTCTGTCGGAGAAGGCTTGAGGAATTTCCTTCAGTTTAAGGTACGTTGACACCCAATCAATCTCATTTCTGAGTAAATACATCTGGAATCAGGGCATTTATGTGACTTATGAAGAGGCTTCTTTTCCAGTTGATTCAAGTATGCGACAACATGTTCTTTACCCCTCAGCATCTTCTTTGCCCACCACTTCCCCCTTTTTTGTGATATCAGTATCTAGGGAGCCCATAATTTTAAGGAGGAGGAGGAGGAGAAGGAGATTGGATTTATACCCTCCTTTTCATTATCTGAAGAAGTCTCATGCTGTAGTTACACA
>NW_015189990.1:0-3346 GCF_001447785.1 Gekko japonicus
TTGCATACAAGCCCTGTGGGGGCCGGATCCGGCCCGCAGGCTGCATATTTGACACCCATGCAATAAGTGAATAGAGGTAGGACATCTGGAACACTGCAGAAAAAAAACCCTGATGGTTGGAGTTACTTCAGTGCAAAGTCTGCAGAGGATAATCTGTGAACCATATTCTAACCCACTGACTCAGAATCTCTCTTCCTCCTCACCATTCCTCTCTCCTGAGACCTCCTCCTCCTTCCAATCTATTAGTTCTAAATTAAATGGTTGTCAGATCTAAAGATCTTCCCCTTTGCTATTCTAATCAGCTGACAGTTGATCTCTCTCTCTCTGCCAGTTACAACTAAGCTACCCAGTTGGTGTAACAGATGGCCATCAGCATTTTCCTCTAGAAGTGGAGGTCACAGAAAGGTTAGCATACTATTATCAGGCACAGGCACAAGGTCAGCCACAAGCAAACAAGGAGAGCAGACCAGCAGTTTAGGAACTGCACTCACACCTGGGTATGCAGCATTCTTAGTAAGGCATGGTTCCACACTGCTCATGAGAACTCCAATTCAGATGGAAGACCTTGCAAATATTTAAGAAGTCCAATGGCACCTTTAAGACCAATAAAGATTTATTCAAGGTATGAGCTTTTGTGTGCACGCACACTTTATCAAATACATTAGAATAAGTATACAACACTGGTTACATAAGGTGTGGAACTTATTCTTATTAGAAAACTATAATACGTTTTACTCAGTAGCCCAATTGGAATGTGAACTGATGAGTCCACTTCATGCTTGGTTCCCTTTGTTAGATAAAATTGATTTAGACAAGTTTGACTGGGAGAATCTTAGCACTGTTAAATATAAGTTACTACTGTATAATTGATGACTGTTATTTTGCAACACTTTGGGACGCACTGTGTGCAATGCTTTTGAGTTGTAACTGGACTTTCCTATTGGAATTGTTTCTTTGTATGTAAACTTCTTAATAATAATAATTTAAAAAAATCAAATACATTAGAATGGCAGTCAAGACCAACTGGATCTATTTAGGAAACTGTTAGCCATCTCTAGACCTATTTATTTTCCCTCTCTTCTCAATTCCTCCAGATGCTATGTGGCGTCCACCCCCTTGCTCGCAACCACTGCTGCACATGTTCTGTATTTTCTGATAGCAACCATGGAGTTATTCTGCATTTCAGTCCAAATCTATTATATTTTCCAATCACAACTCTTTCCCAAAAAGATCACTGTGGTGGTGGGGTGAGGGTGGAGCCGGAAGGAAAGGCGGAACAGACCTGAGCACACATGAAGCTGCCTTGTGCTGAACTAGATCATTGGCCCGTCAGGATAAGGAGGATTGTCTACTCAGACCGGCAGCGGCTCTCCAGGGTATCAGGCAGAGGTGGAAGAGCTCTCTGCCGCGTGACATCTGTGCCCTGGCTGATCTATTAAAGTTTTGCAAGGCACGTAAGGCCTTTGGCTGAGGCCAGCGGCGGTTCTTTACATCTGCCCGGCACCCTCCCCCCACTTGTGACTGAATGCTCACACTCAGGGCTTTTTTTGTAGAAAAAGCCCAGCAGGAACTCATTAGCATAATAGGCCACACCCCCACAGCAGGAACTCATTAGCATATTGGGCCAACACCCAACAGCAGGAACTAATTAGCATATTAGGCCACACCCCCATGTTACCAGAAGTGTGGTCATCCAGCCACACCCACCTTTTGCTTCTTATTCTGTTTACCTTGTTTGTTGTCAAAACCCAGGGCCTTTTTTTTGTAGCAGGAACCCCTTTGCATGTTAGGCCACAGACCCCTAATGTAGCCAATCCTAATTAGTTTCTGCTGTTGGGTGTGGCCTATTAGGCTAATGAGTTCCTGCTGGGCATGGCCAACTTGGGAGCCAGCCGGAACTCCGTTCCTGTGCGTTCCTGCCCAAAAATAGCCCTGCAGTCAGCACACCATAAGGTACAAAACAACTTTTGAATTTTAACAGTTCATTATATTTGTTTCAGTATTTCCAGCTTAAGTTTCTACCAAACTGCTCTCTCAATTGTATGAACTGAGAGCAAAGTACAAGTTATTTCAATGACAACATCCCCCGGGAGCTGCAATGGATGCTATTGACCCTGCCTGCAGAATCCTCATGACAGCCATTCTAAAGGAAAGACATTTATACTTTTACAAAAATCAAAAATCCCAGAGGGGCCCTCCAGTTTACAACTCTGCCTTTGCCCCTTGATTTAGTACCTCTCCCCCCAGCATACTGCATTTTATCTAAACCTTTTTGTCCCACTCACGCCTTTCATCCACAATCCCTCTCTGTTTACAAAGCTGAATAAAGAAATGATTCAGCTCCAATCCTATACTGAAGGAGGTGCTTATTGACTCCTAATCATCACAGGTCTTTTCCTTGGGTCTCAATCATACCAGAATTTTACTGTATCGCTCTGCAAATCCTGATTTCCAAATATTAGAGGAGGGATGTTATTTTTATTTTCATTTCATAAATGACATTAGTTTTCCTTACATTCATTATTAAACCTATTTGTTTTCATTTTCCGTTTATTTTCATTTCCATTGGTTTCAATATAGGCTGTCTTCTCTGTTTTATAGTCAGTTAAAATAAAATCCCTACTTGTACAGTAGAGAGAAAGAGACATTTGGCAGCCTTAGAAAGACAGGCAAAGGTATTTTAGGGAAGTGGGGCACGCGGGGTTTGCATTTCACAGCCCAAGGAAGTAGGCTGGTTACAGAGCAGACTCGGGGATGTGTTCTGCACCCTTCATCAGGCAGGCAGAACTACACTGCAGCAGACATTTTATTTGCAGGCCTTGGAAGAAACAGGCAGCACAGCAGAGGGGGCAGAAGGGCTCCCCTTATCAAACAATATTAAAGTGCTTTTATTTTTCTCATTTATCATGTGCTTTACAAGGTGAGAGTCGCAGTAAGGAGTGTGTGCTGGGCAGACATCATAAAAGAGGGGACAAGGCTGGCCTTTAAGAATCTCAACCCATACAAGCAGTGGCGGCAGCACAGAGTGAGCAGAGGGGACACTCTCTCATGCACCATGCATGGGAAATCAATCACTCTCTGAGACACAGATCAGATAGTTTATGTAGTAGAAATGCCAACAGCAAAGCACCACACGGAATTTGTAAAACACAGTCTCTAACACGGCCACATTCCAAGAAGGAACTTGGGGGAGATGCATATAGAAAGCTCAGAAAACCCACCCCAGGGCCATTGGTCTGCTAATAAGGTCAGTAGGAAGCACTATGAGAAAGGAGGCCTACTAGAACTGGGGCCAGTTCGGCATTACTCTTCTGAGCTGGACATTCCCACGTCAGTTTCCGTCCCC
>NW_015189991.1:0-3077 GCF_001447785.1 Gekko japonicus
CCTGCGGACAGCTGTGCCCCCAGGGTTCCACTGATGATATCAACTGGCCCCTGGGAATGGGAGAACCTAGAAGAAAAAGAGGAGGAGGAGATTGGATTTATACCGCGCCCTTCACTACCCAAGGGAGTCTCAGAGCAGCTTACAAACTACTTTCCCTTCCCCTCCTCACAACAGGCGCCCTGTGAGTTCGGTGGGGCTGAGAGAGCTCTTTCCGGGACTACCCTTGAGATAACAGCTCTGAGAGAACTTGTGACTGACCCAAGGTCATCCAGCAGCTGCACGTGGAGGAGTGGGAAATCAAACCCGGTTCTCCCAGATTAGAGTCCACGTACTTACTCACGACGCCAAACTGGCTAGTGAGTTTCTGGGATACAGCTTGGGGGATTGCTGACATTAAGCAGAGCTCTCTCTCGGGAGTCTCACATCCGGTCCTGAAAGGTGGAAAAGAAACCCCCCCCTCCCCATTGTTGCCTGGGATTCTTTTTCAGAGCGACGGCTTTGCTGATCTTGGCTGCGAATTCCGTTCGCTCAACAATGCAAGCAAAATCTTCGGGATCTCTCGTGCTGCTGTGCAGAGCCCCCCTCCTCGCTGAGTTATTGTGCAGCTGTCAGTCAGCCAGAGACACTCCATGAAGGCTCCAAGAACATTTGATAATATAACTAACCCGAAAGAAAAGGATTAAGCACAGAAAGCACTCAAATTACTGCTCTATATCTCCCCCCCAAAAAAAACCCAGCCACCTCTCCAGCTTCCATGGAAGAGAGCCAGGTAATTTATTTGAAATTAAATTGAGTATTTGAGGCAAACAAAACAAGGTGGAATTAGTTACCATCTTGAAATGGCAGGAAAGCCACGACAAAGGCACCGGATTGGATCCTGCAGCTCCATTCCGCTGACAGCGCCGCTTGCCTCTTCTGTTAGCAGAAAGGCCACTTGTATCAAGGCTTTTTGCCCCAGACGAAAGAACCGCTGCTAGCAGAACAAACATGCAAGATCCAACCCATTGATATCCAGACCTGTAGTGGCTTTGGGGGGCTCTGCCCCCTTTCTTAAAGACACAGCCCCACAAGGATTACTCCTGTAAATGCTTTTTTCAATCATTTTAAAACATATTTAAAAGGCCTGCACTCCTTTAAGCAGAGTGGGGTGCTGTCATTGACTAATTCCCACACTGAGCAAGGGGGTTGGAGTAGGTGACCCCTAGGATCCCTTTTAACTCTGTGTCAAGAAATTAGTCTCCTTTAAGAGAGTTTTTCTGCCTGTTAGCTTTCTTGATTATGGAATAAGTCACCCCCACCTGCCAGCTTGTTATCAGAATTGTTGCTCAGGCTGGCAGAAGTGATTAACTTGCAGCCACTGAGAACTGCCATCTAAAGTAGTTGACAGCTTGCAATTTAGAGATCTCTCCTGGTAACAACATATGTGGTAGCATTGTGAAAGAACTAAGAAATATTGGGTAATGGTGCATGAATTTTTTGCAAAACGTGTTAGGTACGGTGGTGACATTTACACCAGAGGTTCTATTGTTGAACATCTTACCTGAAAACGCTAACAAAGATTATCATTACTTGATTATTTTTTTTAACTACGGTGGCCAGAATTCTTTATGCAAAATATTGGAAATTATCGGAGATACCAACTAAGTGAGAATATATAAATAAAGTTCTGGAGGCCGCGGAACTGGATAAACTGACTCTATTGATAAAAGGATCAACTGACTCAACATTTCAGAATACTTGGACACGGTTCTATAATTGGTATGATAATCATATGTAGCCAAGTTTATAATGGACAGAATTTCAGTTTATTAAATGAAATATATACATGATTGAAGAAGGTAGAGATAGATGGTTACTCTATACAGTATACAAGAATAGAGAATTATGTGGATTAGGCGTTAGCATAAATGTTTGTTAAAAAATGGTAAATAACCCCCATGTATGTGTGCCTGTTAGTTTTCTTGACTATGGAAGAAGTAACCCCCACCTGCCGGCTTTCCGAGCAGGGCTCTTTTTGTAGCAGGTACTCATTTGCATATTAAGCAACACACCCCGAATGTAGCCAATCCTCCATGAGCTTACAGTAGCTCCTGTAAGAAGAGCTCTGTAAGCTCTTGGAGGATTGGCTACATTAGGGGGTGTGGCCTAATATGCAAATGAGCTCCTGCTACAAAAAGAGCCCTCAGGCTGGCAGAAGTGATTAACTTGCAGCAGCTGAGAACTGCCGTCTAAAGGAGTTGACAGCTTGCAATTTAGAAATCTCTCCTCGTAACAGCTTTCTATTGGCTAAATGGCTTTTCTTTCTGCACTGAGAATTTCAGCCCCACCAGAAAAAAAATTTGCCCAAAAAGCCACAAAATCCTGGCTACGGGCCTGCTTATATCTCTGGTAAGGGCAGTAATGGACAAGAAAGTCAGAGCTTCCTGGGATATGTTGTCATTGGCAGGATGAAACAGCCCAATGGCTTCCTGAGCAGCCAAAAGGACGTGCATATACATGGAGCTGCCTTATATCGAATCAAACTGTTGGTCCATCAAAGTCAGTATGCTCTACTCAGACTGGCAGCAGCTCTCCAGGATCTCACGTAGAGATCTTTCACATCACCTACTACCCGATCCCTAACTGGTGAACCTGTGGATTGAACCTGGGACCTTCTGCATGCCATGCAGACGCTCTGCTGTTGAGCCACGGTCCCTCCCTGCCATACACCAAGGGTCCCCAACAAGATGCCCATGGGCTTCACAGCATCTGCAGACACCTTTCCTGGCATAAAAGTGTATTGTCTCAAAGCATCCAAGTATGCTTTCAAGGCTGATAGTGCTTTATCCAGGCTAAGAGTGACAGTGTGCTATCTTGGCTGGGGTCCACCAAGACTATACATGAGAAGCTAGAAACACGGTCCGAAATCAAGGTCAGTAACAAAGCCAAAGGTCGGATAGCCGGGAAGTCAAATCAAGATTGAAAGTTTCCAAGGACAAGGAACAGCTGCTGCACACTCAGAAGCAGGTCTGATGACATAGAGTTGCTGCCGTGTTGAAACAGCTACACGGAGGGTTTTTGAACAGGTCCTCCCTTCC
>NW_015189992.1:0-3299 GCF_001447785.1 Gekko japonicus
GAACAGTACACAGTGCTTATTTGGTTATGTATAGTGAATCATACCATCAGTCCATCAAGGTCAGCTCTGTCAACTCTGATTGGCAGCGGACGTCCAGGGCAGGGTCTCAGGCAGAGTTCTTTCACATCACCTGCGACCTGATCCATTCAACAGGAGATGCTGGGGATTGAACCTGGGACTTTCTGCACGCCGAGCAGAGGCTCTTCCACTGAGCCACTGAGGTCTTTCACATCACCTACTGCCTAGTCCTTTTTAACTGGAGATGCCGGGGATTGAATCTGGGGCCTTCTGCATGCCAAGCAGTGGCTCTTCCACTGAGCCACAGCCCCTCCCCACAAGAAGAGCCTAGCAGTATTAGACCAAAGAGCCATTTCTTCCTGTCCTAATGTCCCCCAGAAAACTCACAAGCAGAGGGTGAAGGCTACAGCTTACTCGCAGTATTATGCCTTCCCCAGAAAGAGATAGTCAGTGGAAAACTGCCTCTGAACATGCAGGTTGTACTTGCACACCATGGCTTATAAATGCTGACAGACTGTCCCCCATAATTTGTTCTAATCCCATTTAAACACTGGATATGTGTATGGGGAGTGGGAATTGAGCCAATATTCATGTATCTAGTTTATTTCTAGCTTCCCATCCTCCAAAGGAGTCAGAGTAGCATTCATGGTTTTCCTCATCGCCATTTTATCTTCACAATAACCCTGTGAAGTGGTTGGGCTCAGAGAGGTCACGCGTTAAGCTTCGTAACAGAGTGGAAATTGAAATCAGAGTCTCCTAGATCCTAGTCTGTGTTTTAGCTACCACCCCGGCTCTGGCCTCACCCCAGTATCCATTTCTTCAGCCAAATAGTTGTAGTAGCAAAGGGCTTATTTGGTTATGTATACCAATTTAGGGCAGTAGTTAGGAGCATGGACTCTAATCTGGGAGAACCAGGTTTTATTCCGCACTCCTCCACATGCAAGTTCTTTCAGAGCTGTTCTGGAAAGAGTAGTTCTCGAAAGAGCTCTCTCAGTCCCACCTACCTCACAGGGTGTATGTGGTGGGGAGGGGAAGGAAAGGAGATC
Organism: Gekko japonicus; assembly: GCF_001447785.1. NCBI lineage: Eukaryota > Metazoa > Chordata > Lepidosauria > Squamata > Gekkonidae > Gekko > Gekko japonicus. The sequence goes on from NW_015189992.1 coordinate 1,065, forward strand.
GTAATCCATTCTGAGACTCCTTCAGGTAGTGGGGAGGGAGGGGAAAGAAGATCGTAAGCCGCTCTGAGACTCCTTTGGGTAGTAAAGGGTGGGGTATAAATCTAATCTCTTCTTCTATTGGAATGTTTTAAATTAATTAATTGATCAATCAACAATCAGATATGCAGCCCGCTCCAACTTGTCTACTCAGTCTTGTTTGTTTTTGTTTTTCTGTCTCCCTACAGCAGGAACTACGGGATCGTCTTGTAAAATATCACCCATCTCTTTGAATCCAGACTTTTTTTAAAGACTGAGAAATGGAAGGGCTTTGGGTATTTAAACATGAGAAGGAAGAAAAATGAAAATTAATACGTCAACAAGGTTCTATCGAACCTAAGGATAAGTGACCTCAGAGCTTCATGGACAACCATGTAAATTAGAATGTAGCAGCCATTTATAATTGATAATAATAAAACAGAACAATTCAAGAATGCCTGTCTTGGATCTCTTTTGGTGGTACCAAAGTTTGGTTTGGTGTTTTTTTGAGGAAGACTACTGAACGTGACAGAAATTGTGAAAAAGGCTTTTGACCCAATCGTGTGGATAAACCTATGGAAGCAGACCGCTCGGCACTTCCTTCGCCACTAAACATCTTGAGGATTTAACTTTTGAGAAGTGTTTCTTTTGTTGAAAGAAGCGTGATTCAGAAGGAAAACAACAACAACCCTGGGCTAACGTTACATCAAGATGTACTGACGGGAGAGCATTAGCCATATCTGGAGCTTTCTAAAAGCAGATTGGAAACTCCAGGGATCCCCATAATCCCTCTGACTCCCAGACTCTTTCTGCGCCCTCCTGGTATTTTGCCTGCTGTATGAATGAATGAAGATTGTACTCTTCTGGAAATATTTTACAATTTATTATTGAGTGTAATTAAAAAATATAACCACTGAGATTTAAAAAAAGGTATTTAACTCTGTTGTAGTTTCTTTAACATTCATGTGGATAAAAAGTCTATAATAAAAGCAAACAAAAAAATAAGATGTAACATTTGGTTCCTTCCTGCTATTCAAAGTTGCATGCATTTGCGAAGCTTTGTCCCTTGTTTGATGAGACTGCTGGAAAGGAAACTCTCTTGGATGGGTGGTGATGGGCTGGTGATTGGGCCTCACAGGGCAATTCTGCATCTAACATTCGCTCCACATTTTCTCAATTGGGAAGGGGAAGTGCAGCTCAGAACCACATTCAAATACCTCGGGGCAATGCCGTACTGACTGCAAAGTCACCCCCGCATGGCCATAAATCTACGCAGAAGGTACCATAATGATCAACGAAAGCTAAAGCGGCGTGCAGTATGGAGGGTACCATAAAATCCAATGATCAAAGAAAGTGAAAGCAGCATGCAATGCAGAGGGGAATTTCTGTTCCAACGTGGGTTTCATAAAACAATGGAGGGAAAAGCCAATGCAGAATTGCCCACAGCCAGACAGGGATCCTCAACACCATGGTAGTGGAAAGTGTTGTCAAGTCAGAGCCAATTTATGACAACCCAGTAGGGTTTTCAAGGCAAGAGAGAAACAGAAGTGGCCTGCCATTGCCTGCCTCCACGTAGCAACTCTGGACTTGCTTGGTGGTCTCCCATCCTACTAACCAGAGCTGACCCTGCTTAGCTTGTGAAATGTGGCAAGATCAGGTTAGCCTGGACCTTCCAGGTCAGGGCCTTGAGACTGTATCCCAGTTTGGTGTAGTGGTTAAGAGTGCAGACTCTAATCTGGGAGAACCAGGTTTGATTCCCCACTCCTCCACATGCAGCTGCTGGTGTGACCTCGGGTCAGTCACAAGTTCTTTCAAGGCTGTTCTCTCAAGGGCAGTCCTCTCAGAGCTCTCTCCGCCCCACCTACCTCACAGGGTGTCTGTTGTGGGGAGGGGAAGGGAAAGGAGTTTGTAAGCCACACTGAGACTCCGAGTGAAGGGCGGGGTATGAAACTAATCTCTTTCTTCCTCTTCTCTTATTTCAGTTCTGTTGCTGTGCAATCCTGTTATTCCTTCCTTCCATTTATACCCCACTTGTCTCCCCAAAGGCAACCACAAGTGATTTATAACATTGCTCTCCCCTCCTCCGTTTCTATCCTCACAGCATCAGCCCACTAGGATGGCCTGAGAGAGAGAGAGAGGGAATGGCAGGGCCAAGGTCACTCCGTGAATTTCATGGCAGAGCAGGGGATTCGAACTCGAATGATAAAAGGGTTGGAACAC
>NW_015189993.1:0-2806 GCF_001447785.1 Gekko japonicus
TTTTTGGGATCTGGGGCCACAAGCAGTGGCTATACAATTTTCACATGACTAAGGACACCTTTATGGAGATTGTGGCTGAAATTAGAGGAAGGCTTAAGCAGAAAAGGACCAGCATGGAGGAGCCTATTCAGTACAGAAACATGTGGCTGTAGCCCTCTGGTTCCTGGCGACCCCAACACCTTCGGAGAGGTCATACAGAGTTCAGGGTTGGCCTCACCACCATTGGGGGGACCGTGCTGGAAGTGTGTGTCACGTTGGAAATCCAGCTGTACTGGACGACTGTGTGCCTGGGCAACGAGGTTGCAAAGGTAAGCCTTTTTAAAGATCCTTTTCTGCTTGTGAACTTTTCCCCATGCGAGAGCCACTACTCTTGCAGTGCACACTCTTTTGCCTAATTCTGCCATTTATAAGTTAAGTACTGTTGCATCGTCATGCTTTGCTTTTCAGATAATGGATGGATTCAATCGCCTGGGGTTCCGGCACTGTACTGGCACCTCACCATTTGTTCACCTGGTGGGAGAGTTGCCGAGTATGGCAATCAGAAAAATTACTTGTCCCTTCTGCTTCAAGGAGTTGTGGAACACACAGGGAGATTCATTAATGCTGAGGTTGGCTGGAGCAGAGAGAACTGCGATGCATAAGTTTTCACCAACTCTTGGCTCTGCAGACCCATGGACTCAGCAGTATTGCTTCCTGGGAACCCGATGCTCCATCTTGAAGGGGTGACTGTACCTGCCCTGATTGTGGCTGATGGTGTGTACCCCATGAGCTGATGGCTCACAAAGCTCTATGAAACACTGAAGGACAAGCACAAGAGGAACTTCAACTACGCATTGTGCAGGGCACGAAATGTGGTTGAGTGTGCTTCCGGGTGACTGAAGGCACATTGGTGCTGCCTGTCTGCTTGCCTCATGCTGTTTACAGAAAATGTCACTGCAGTGGTCACTGCATTGTGCTATCCTGCACAATATTAGTGAGGAGAAGTAACATGTATTAGCTGATGCAGACTGCATTTTTTTTCTTTGGAGGTTTGAAACGAGCAAAACCATCACTTTATGTTTTAAAAAGGCTTCCCCCTCCCTGCACAGAGAACAGGTTGGAAGTGGGAAGGCAGTCCAATTGCTTTCCAGTTTACCTTCATGCAAATGCTAATAGATCTAGCAGGAGAGATAATGGGTGGTCAAGTTCTCCCACCTTCTTCAAGCAGGGAACAGGAGGTGTTGAATACTAGAGAGGCTCCAGTGATAAACTCCAGGAAGAAGCTCCAGGAAGTAGGAGGAGGAGGAGGAGATTGGATTTCTACCCCACCCTTCACACAGAGTGAAGTGCTTCTCTGACCTGGCCTGACCTAGTCAGTGGGTGGGGAAAAGTAGAAGTGATAAAAAAAAAACTCCTTGCAGCAAGGAGGAGCTCTCTTTTCTTTGGGTGCTGAGTCCAGGAGAGCAGACACTGAGAAGGCAGCCATTGACCATGTGTTGGCCTGCAGAGCTGGAGAGAGCTTCAAAGAAATGGAGCTCTATAGAGATCTATAACATCCTAATTTAAAAGAGCCTGTCCTATCATTTAACATCTGATAGGGCATGTATAGAGAAAGGGACAGAGAAATTGCGTTTTACCCATTTCTTTTGAACCCCATTTTCTTTTAAATAAATACTTTATAACTTTTGATGCTGGCAGTGTTTCTCTGTACCACATAGACCTCCACTGCCTCAGTCACACTATTTTAAATGAAGCGCCAGAGGGGAAGGCAGGCAGTTGGCAAGTGGCTATTCTTCCAAGGGTGTCCAAGCTATCCTTGTGGTGACCAGGTGCTGGGCAGCAGGAGACACAGAGGCCAGGCCTCAAGACTTGGAGGGGAAGCCAGAAGCCCTGACTGTCCCAGTGGGCAATTCCTACAAGGTCTTGTGGTGGTGGTAGGTTACCTGAGAGACAAGGAAAAGCCTCTTCAGTTGTTGGGGAAAAACCTTGGAGGGCAGGGCGCAATAGGGCCTGCAGGCTAGAGTAGGCCCATTCCACCCCACGGAGTATGAGCAGGCCCGAACCATCACGGAACACAACCCACCCTCATAGGAGCTTTGCCAGCTGAGGACCATGATCCCCATCACCCTTGCAATTTGCCAGAAGGGAAAACTGTTAGGGAGGTGCTGGCTAACTTTATGTTCCAAAACCAGCATAGTTTAAAGGGGGGGGGGTTCCTTTGGCTTTATTCCCAAACGTTATTTGTGCATGCTAACTGCACATTTCCCTTTTAATACAAGCAGTGGTGGGGTGGGGTTATGAAGCCTTTTTTGTTTATGTTTGTCAAAGGTTCTTTGTGAAAACATTGCGCGCAAGTCTGTATTAATTGTTAAGAGTGAAAAGATAAATTTCTTCAGCTCAGCATTGCTGCATTGGTGGTGGGAGGGAAGCATCTGTTTTCAGTGTCCAACATTTTTAAAAAACTTGTGAACTCATATTTATGGAAATGCTGATGAACACAAAAAAACACTTCTTACGGTCGGCATTGTTGGGGGGGGGGAGTTATGGAAAGAAACTGCCCAAATCTATATTGTTTCATTTAAATTTAAAAAATCATTTTAAAGCACTTAGTTTTACATGCGTGCAGTTGACCTCGGTCTAGCCAGATGGCCAAGCTCTGGGCAGAGAGCTTGTTTTTTTGGGGGGGAGCAGGGGTCATTTCCTGCGGGAGCGCACAGGAGCGGAGCTCCGGCAGTAAGAAGCCCAGGGGGTGGGCACATGCAACAAGCCCTGCCCCTGCTCCCAGCACCCCTCAGTCAGGTTACGAGGAGCAAGAAGCAGCCAGGTA
>NW_015189994.1:0-2886 GCF_001447785.1 Gekko japonicus
GAGGCTACAATTCGGCGTAAGCGTAGCCCTGAGATCTTCCAAAAATTAACTGATTCATTGTTAAAAGGGATTCCTGGAATGACGCCATTTTTTGACGACATCCTTATTGCCGTGGCATCCCCTGATGACTTCGCCTCCCGCCTCCGCGCCGTCCTGCAACGCTTTGACTCGGCTGGTCTCAAAGTGAAATGGGAGAAATGTCTCCTCGGGGTTTCCGAAGTAGACTTCCTGGGGTTCCGTGTAGACGCTGCCGGCCTTCATCCAGCTAAAGACAAAGTGAAGGCCATCGTGGAGGCCCCCGCACCCACTTGTAAAGCAGAGCTACAGGCATTCTTGGGACTAATAAATTTTTACCATGCCTGTCTGCCGCACAAGGCTGCAGTAGCAGAGCCCCAACACCGACTCCTGGATAAGTCGGGTCCTTGGTCCTGGGGCCCGAAGGAAGCGGCGGCGTTCAGGGGGGTGAAAGCGCTTTTGATTTCCAACAATGTGCTGGCCCACTTTGATGAATCCCTGTTGGTGGTCCTTGCGAGTGACGCCTCTCCCTATGGCGTCGACGCAGTCCTGGGCCACATCCTCCCTGATGGCGGCGAGGTTCCCATGACCTATTACTCCAGGACCTTAACAGCTGCAGAGCGCAATTATGCACAAATCAACAGGGAGGGTTTGACTATCATTGCCAAGGTCAAGTAGTTTCACAACTTCGTTTACGGGTCCCCTTTCATGATCTCTACGTACCATAAGCCCCTCTTAGGCCTCTTTGCTGCCGACAAACAAACGCCCCAAGTCATGTCACCCCGGGTCCTCAGATGGTCTCTTTTTCTGGCTGGCTACCAGTACCATCTGGAGCACCAGCTGGGCAAGGCTATGGGCCATGCTGACGCCCTGAGCCGGCTAACGCTGCCAGTCGCGGACACTGATCCTGCTCCTGCACCTGGGGTCCTGCTCATCTAAAGTCTTCCAGAGCCTCCTCTGCAAGCTGCCGACATCGCTGCCAGGTCGGCCCACGACCCCCTCCTCTCCTGGGTCTTGGGCTGGGTGGTGAGGGGTTGGCCTATGTTGTCCCTGGGCCCCGAGTTCACAGCTTTTAGTACCCGGAAAGAAGAACTCTCGGCCCTGAAGGGGTGCCTTCTGTGGGGGGACCAAGTTGTGGTCCCTAGCACTTGGAGACAGCGGGTACTCATGGCACTCCATGAGGCATATCTAGGCATCGTAAGAATGAAGGCACTGGCCCAGAGCTATGTGTGGTGCCCGGGGATCGATGCCGAGATCGAGTCGTGGGTTGGACAGTGCCAAACCTGCCAAGAAGTACGACTCAACCTGCCAAGCGCACCCACACAGCCTTGGGAGTCAGCCCGCAAACCATGGTCCCAGTTTCACACTGATTTTGCCGGACCATTCCAGGGACTGTTGACTGTAGTAATGGTTGACTCCTACTCGAAGTGGCTGGAGATCAGCCCCGTGTCTACCACTTCAATGAAGGCCATGATCTGATCCCTCTGCCGGATCTTCGCTACGCACGGGCTGCCGGACATGATAGTCTTCAACAACGGGGCAGCCTTCACGTCGGCAGAGTTCCAGGAATTTCTCCAGAGGAACCTGATATGACACATCTGATCCACACCCTTCCACCCTGCGACCAAGATGACAACACCTAACCCCGTCACCGGCCACAGCCCCGCAAAATTGTTGATGGGCCGGCGCCCTGCAACCCTGTTAGATAGGCTACACCCAGACCAGGCACCGGACTCAAGGAGGTTGGTAGAACGGTGCGAGGCTCCGAGAGGGTTTTTCCCGGGGGACCCCATGTTCATCCGGAACTACGAAACCGGGCCTCCCTGGATCACGGGCAGAGTTATCAAAGTCACGGGCCCGGTCTCCTACGAGGTGTCAACAGATGACAGCAGGCTTTTAAAGAAACACCTCAACCAACTAAGGAGGCGACAGCTCCCGGACGCAGGAGAACCACCACAGTTGGCTGCGGGAACCGGGACACACACACAAGAACCCAGTGTTCAGCCTGACCCCCTGAGCATCGAGGAGGCCACGCTGAGTGAAACACCGCCAGAACCAACAGAGCAAGAAGCACTTCAGCTGCCACAACAGGTGCCACAGCCACAGGTCACAGCCCGTCAACCTGAACCCATTGCCAGTGACTCAGTACCAGCCCCCTGGCGTTCCCTTAGAGAGTGCCCCCCCCCGCCTATTTGCAGGACTGTATTACATAGGTAGGGTCTGAACTATGGGGGGAGGAGTGTTATGTACGTGGGCCACCACCAGGGGTCCACGGCTAGTCAAGAGCTTAGCTCCTCTAGACAATAGGAACCTAGGATCCTAGTTCCCCCAGCATGAACCAATAGGAACTTTGGCGGGGAATTCAAACCCTCCAATGGGACTGTGGGTGTGCTGGGTGGGTGTGTATATAGTTGGCCTTTCAGGGTCGGTTTGCAGTTCAGTGTTAAGTACAATAAACGTGTGCAAGAGCATGTCTTTGTCGGAGTCCTCCATGTGGCGAACCCAGTACTTTTCAAACTGGTAACCCTGCAACTGGCTAAGAAGAAGGGAAAAAAAGCCCTGTCCCTTTAATAGAGATTTCAGTTGGGAAAATGAGCAGGTGAATCTTTCCTGGCATGGAGCTAAAAACAGCCCCTGATAATTGCTACAGATCAAATTGATATTAAAGAGACAGAGTGACCGGTTTGAAAGATGGCAACCCTGCTGGTGCCATAGCACACTTCTGTGTTTCTGTGGTGCTGCAGTCTTTGTGAGGAGAAAAGCCATTAAGTGCATCAAGCAGCCATGCCAGTTTGTTTGGGAGGGGGGAACCTAAAGTAGCAACAACAACAACGTAATACCTTTAAGACCTGCTGACAGGTCACAAGGTAG
>NW_015189995.1:0-6584 GCF_001447785.1 Gekko japonicus
TATAATTTCTAAAATGTACTTCACACCAATGTGAAGTACATTCTAAAATGTACTTCACACTAAAATGTACTTCACACCAACTGTGCATCTCCATTCCTTTCTAATTCCTCTCAACTATGTACAGTTTTCTATGTCGTGCTTCATTTGGACTGCTTTGCTTTCTCAGGTCCTAGCCTCCTTCTTTTCTGTCACCATGGATCTACATCCCCTTCCTCAAGCCTTGCTGCTTGTCCCAACTCTCTAAAGTCAGACCAGTTTGGCCAGTGGCAACCCAAAATACATCTGCCTGTCCGGTAAGTTCAACTAAATACCACTAGAGGTTTTTTCACCACTGCTACATCACCTAATGCATCACAATATAGGTTCAGGCTATAATTTATGATGTTTTAGTTTGGGAAGGTCTGTTTTCTTGGTCACATCAGTTGGTGCTGTTTTTTCCTGTAAACTCCTCTTCCATCACAAGGGACTCTGCTGACATGTTATCTGTCAATCCCCTTTATCGCACCCTTCCTCCAGTCTCCCTTCCCTTATACTGACCTCACAACAATGGCAATATCACCCAGCCTGATGAAGGGAGTTTTGACTCTTGGAAGCTTATTCCCTGAAACGCTTGTTGGTCTCTAATCTGCCACTGGGCTGAAATCTAATTGTCCCAGTATCACCGAGTAAGCATCATGCAAAATGTAGATCTGAACATGGGTCTCCTCAGTCCACACTGGTCTTCATGCCATTGCTCCATCTACTTCAGCATGGTCTGCTCTGATGCAGGTGATCTCTAGAGATTCAGACAGAGAAAGATCCTTTCCAACACCTGTTTTTGAGGTTCTCTGAGACCTCCTAGGTTTAAACCTTTATCCTTTGGCACACCATCTCTCTACCATCGGTCTATCAATATCAGCATTGTCTACTCTGGCAGTGGTTCTCCAGGGTTTTAGGTAGAGGATTTTGGCAGAGTGTTCAGCCTTCAGTTCTTAGACCTTTCTGTTGTGTATTCTGCACAGTGTGAAGGAATGTTGTCTGGTGGTCTTTTTCTAGGGCATATAGTCTCATGCAGTCAGAATAAAGCACACTGAATCCTATTGAATTCAGTGGAACATTTCAGGGCGTTGCTTATCTTTCCTACTGAAATCAGTGAAAAGGGCTTCACTTTTGACAGGACTCTGTTATGCCATGCTTAAACTGTTTTTGAGGGGTGACATGATTGAGGTTTATAAGATTATGCGTGGGATACAGCAGGTTGAGAAAGAAGCACTTTTCTCCCTTTCTCACAATATTGGGTCATCGAGTTGGTCTGAAGGAACAGAACAAAGTTTGAGTCCAGTGGCGCCTTTAAGACCAACCACGTTTAATTCTGGGTATAAGCTGTTGTGTGCATGCACATTTCTTGTGTGCATGCCTGGCGTGATCTGGTCCATGGGGTCGCGAACAATGTTCCCTCTAAGCTGTGGAGTCTTGTGAGCAATTATTCTGCTTTGTGAGCTCCTGGCATTAAAGCTGTGAGCGAGCGATTTGGCTCCTGCATAAATTAGTTGGTTCTGGCGCCATCCTCCCTGAGCTAAGACAAAAATGTGTGAGCCAGAGGCTAAAAAACTGTGAGCTAGCTCACACTAACTCAGCTTAGAGGTCGTGAAGAGTCGGACTCGACTGTGCGACTGAACAACAACAACACTTCTTCAGATACACTGAAAACATTTCAATGAAAACATGCACATGAAATTTTATACCCAGAATTAAACTCTGTTGGTCTTAAAAGGCAGTGTTCCCTCTAAGCTGAGTTAGTGTGAGCTAGCTCACAGTTTCTTAGACTCTGGCTCACACATTTTTGTCTTAGCTCAGGACAGACGGCTCCAGAGCAAACTCATTTATGCAGCAGCCAGATCGCTCACTCACAACTTTAATGTTAGTAGCTCACAAAGTAGAATTTCTCACAAAGTAGAATGTTAGTAGCTCACAAAGTAGAATGGCTAGGTGCTACTAGACTCAAATTTTGTTCTATAGAAATAAATGTTAGTGTAGTAAGGAACTTTGATCAGTAGATGGCGGAAAAGAGATTCTAGTGAGTGCATAGATCTTGCGATAAATTGTAACAAATGCTAGTGAAATCACAGGTGCGGTCCAGAATACAGCAGCAGATTAATACCTACCCATTTATTTTTACAAAATTGCAAGTGAAAGCTTTTGAGTTCCCCAGAACTCTTCATTGCCCTCTGGTCATAGAGCAGGGGTGAATGGGAGAGTAGGGGGGGTAGTTGTGAATGTCGTGCATTGTGCAGGGGGTTGGACTAGATGACCCATGAGGTCCTTTCCAGCTCTGTTTCTATGTTTTATCAGGCTGGAGCAAGGTTTCCTCGCCAGTTTGAAATGATTTTGTTGGTACTAATAAGTTTTTTTACTGCTCTTGTTTTGAATTGCTGGACCAATGAAACGTTTTATACAACGTCCGGGTTTGTACGAAGCTTTACGAGCCCGGCAGAATCTTTTGTGCCACTGGCTGATCAGAGTTCCTTTGGCGGATGCTTGGCTACCTGCAATCAGTGGCTGCTTAGGTGTAATAAAGTTACGCTTGTTGCATGAGAGAAATCATTTCCACTTTTTAAAAGAAGAGGAGGGGGCTAATTTCACATCGTCATTCCAGAGGGAATAGCCACATTGCAGCAAAAAATAAGCAGGACTCTTGAGGCACCATAAAGATTTAAAAGAGCCAGTTTGGTGTCGTGATTAAGTGCGCAGACTCTAATCTGGGAGAACCGGGTTTGATTCCCCACTCCTCCACTCGCACCAGCTGGATGACCTTGGGCAAGCCGTAGTTCTCTCAGAGCTGTCCTTGAAAGGGCAGTCCTGAAAAGAGCTCTCTCTTAGCCCCACCCACCTCACAGGGTGTCCGTCGTGGGGAGGGGGAGGGAAAGGAGATTGTAAGCCGCTCTGAGACTCCAAGTGAAGGGCGGGGTATAAATCCAATCTCTTCTCTTCTTCTTCTTCTTCTGTGTGTGTGTTAAGTGCAGTCAAGGTGCTTCTGCTTATGGGACCCTAGGAATGAATGACCTTGCAAATCGAGGGCCATGGCTTCCTTGAGTGAGTCATAAAGTCCTAGAATCACAGAGTTCGAAGGGGCGATACTGGCCATCTAGTCCAACCCAATGCTCCCTCTTGTCAGCGATGCTGCCATGATGTTTATGGGCGAGAGTGCATCTTCTTGACCTGTGTACCAACTGCTGCCGCATTCCTTCAGTCCCTGCTTATCTATGACCTTGCTAGCTGCCTGTGTAGTGTCTTCCCATCAATTACCCGTGGGATAAGTTTTGATTAGTCTGGCCGATTAGCCTAGGGGTGGGTGCGGTGCCTACGAATACCCTATATCCCATTATGCTTGTAGGAACGTAGCCATTCCTAACAGTGACGATGTCACTGCCTCTATAGCTCTTACATTAAAGTATGACCTTATGATAAGCGTGTACTCCTTTGTCTGGCTGTGGAACCTAACACCTCTAAGCTGTGGAGTCGGGTGAGCAAAAATTCAACTTTGTGAACTACCGGCATTAAAGTTGTGAGCAGGTGATTTGGCTACTGCATCAATTAGTTTGCTCTGGAGCCCTCCTTCCTGAGTGAAGACAAATATGTGAGCCGGAGGCTAAAAAACTGTGAGCTAGCTCACACTGACTCAGCATAGAGGGAACATTGGCCCTGCTCAATGCAGGATCAGCCTATAGCATCCCTGACAAGTGTTTGTCCAGCTGCTTAAAGCCACTGCTAGAAGAAGAAGAAGAGGAAGAGGAAGAGGAGGAAGAGGAGAAGAAGAGATTGGATTTATACCCCACCCTTCCCTCGGAGTCTCAGAGCTGCAGAAAAACCCCTTTCCCTTCCCCTCCCCACAACAGACACCCCGTGAGGTAGGCGGGGCTGAGAGAGCTCGCTCGAGAACTGCCCTTGAGAGAACAGCTCTGACAGAACTACGGCTTGCCCAAGGTCATCCAGCAGCTGCATGTGGAGGAGTGGGGGATCAAACCTGGTTCTCCCAGATGAGAGTCCGCGCACTTAACCACTACACCAAACTGGCTCTCAATAAGAGATTAGGCAGTCCTTCAGTTATGTTGTCCCAAACCAGATACAGCTTTGAAAGTCGAGAGCAGCACCTTGAATTGTGCCCAGAAACAAGCCGGGAGCCAGCGTAGATGGGAACAAGACTGGAGTGATACGATCATAGGAAGTTGGGCTGGACGACCTCAGCCCATCCAAATCTAGGACTCTGTGATAAGTTGGTGTCTCAGTGTTCCCTCTAAGCTGAGTTAGTGTGAGCTAGCTCAGTTTTTTTAGCCTCCGGCTCACACATTTATTGTCTCAGCTCAGGAAGGGTGGCTCCGGAGAAAGCTAATTCACGCCGTAGCCAAATTGCTCGCTCACAGCTTTACATAAGAACATAAGAGATGCCAATGTTGCATCAGGCCAAAGGCCCATCCAGTCCAACACTCTGTGTCACACAGTGGCCAGAAATACCAGGTGCCATCAGGAGGTCCACCAGCGGGGCCAGGACATTAGAAGCCCTCCCACTGTTGACCCCCCCAAGAACCAAGAAGACAGAGCATCCCTTGCCCCAAAGCCCCTATCTATACCTTGTGGCTAAGAGCCAGTCAAGGTGCTTCTGCTTATGGGACCCTAGGAATGAATGACTTCCAAAACATCCCCTCATTAACAGCTTTCCTCAGGCCTTGCAAATCGAGGGCCATGGCTTCCTTGAGTGAGTCATAAAGTCCTAGAATCACAGAGTTGGAAGGGGCGATACTGGCCATCTAGTCCAACCCAATGCTCCCTCTTGTCAGCGATGCTGCCATGATGTTTATGGGCGAGAGTGCATCTGCTTGACCTGTGTACCAACTGCTGCCGCATTCCTTCAGTCCCTGCTTATCTATGACCTTGCTAGCTGCCTGTGTAGTGTCTTCCCATCAATTACCCGTGGGATAAGTTTTGATTAGTCTGGCCGATTAGCCTAGGGGTGGGTGCGGTGCCTACGAATACCCTATATCCCATTATGCTTGTAGGAACGTAGCCATTCCTAACAGTGACGATGTCACTGCCTCTATAGCTCTTACATTAAAGTATGACCTTATGATAAGCGTGTACTCCTTTGTCTGGCTGTGGAACCTAACACCTCTAAGCTGTGGAGTCGGGTGAGCAAAAATTCAACTTTGTGAACTACCGGCATTAAAGTTGTGAGCAGGTGATTTGGCTACTGCATCAATTAGTTTGCTCTGGAGCCCTCCTTCCTGAGTGAAGACAAATATGTGAGCCGGAGGCTAAAAAACTGTGAGCTAGCTCACACTGACTCAGCATAGAGGGAACATTGGCCCTGCTCAATGCAGGATCAGCCTATAGCATCCCTGACAAGTGTTTGTCCAGCTGCTTAAAGCCACTGCTAGAAGAAGAAGAAGAGGCCTACCTCGCAGGGTGTCTATTGTGGGGGGGGGAAGGGAAAGGAGTTTGTCAGCCGCTCCGAGACTCCCTTGGGTATTGAAGGGCAAGGGGTATGCTCCCTCTAAGCTGTGGAGTCTTGTGAGCAACTTTGTGAGCTTACTGGCATTAAAGTTGTGAGCGAGTGATTTGACTACGGCATAACCAAGATGAAGATATGGGAGCCGGAGGCTAAAAAACTCAGCTCACACTAACTCAGCTTAGAGGGAACACTGGAAATCCGTTCTTCTTCTTCTTCGTCTTCCTCAGACACAGGAAGTTTCCTTGCTTTCTGCAGTCTCTGTGACCCCCCCTCCCCATTTTTTAAATCTGTGGAACATGTTTCATTTGGACATCTATTAAAGCTGCTGCTGGTTGGACTAGATGACCTTTGGTTGCCTTTCCAGTGCCGTGAGATTCCATGATCTGGAGGGTCGCCTTTAGCACTGCTGCATCATCCTAAGGGGTCAGGAGCCAGCTGCGAATCCTCCCTTTCTGCCACACAATTATCTCTCATGCATCCAGCCCACACACGATTACGTAACTCCCTTCAAGGCTGGAGCCTCTTATTTTAGATACAGATATATATATATATTTAAGTTTATTTTCTTGTTTATGCAGCGAGCTCCTTCCCTTCCTTCTCTCCCCTGACAAAGGCACCACCGAAATAGCAAGCAAGCAGAAGGCCGGAGCCTATTTTTAAGGTGGATGAGTGAAAAATGTTAATTTCCCCCCCAAATATCACGGCCAGTGTTCCCTCTAAGCTGAGTTAGTGTGAGCTAGCTCACAGTTTTGTAGCCTCCGGCTCACACATTTTTGTCTTAGCTCAGGAAGGAGGGCTCCAGAGCAAACTAATTTATACAGTAGCCAAATTGCTTGCTCACAACTTTAATGCCAGTAGCTCACAAGGTAGAATTTTTGCTCACAAGACTCCACAGCTTAGAGGGAACATTGATCACGGCTGCAGAGAAGGCTCACAGTGGGAGACGGAAGGAAGCTGGCTTGGCGCTCCATCAGTTGGGGCTGCCGGCTCCGTGCTGGAGAAGTCCTGGAGATTTGGGGGTGGTGGAACCTGGGGAGGGGAGGGCTTGAGGAGAGGGGGGACCTCAGCAGGTTATAATTGCTGGACTGAGCGACTCAGC
>NW_015189996.1:0-2886 GCF_001447785.1 Gekko japonicus
ATATTCCAAGTACCAAATTTAAAATGTAGTTTTAAAAATAATTGAAAGTCTGTTTTTATTGAACAAGCGATCAAAATCACTTATTCTGAGTGCTCTATTGGAGGAAAGATCACAGGATTAGCCAAGTCAGATTGTTGTGAACTAGTTGTATTTGCTTTGATCACTGATCGTAGCAGAGACATTTAAACCTATTACAAATTTCACATCCCTGCTGTTTTGACATGAAAACCTCTGTTTAGATTTTGTTTCCCTTCTGTGTGACTCAAACCTGGGATTCTTGAGGTTGGGGACTATACACTACAAGCACAAGACTGCCTGTGGATGCAGATTCCGTCCTCTAGCAACCCCTGATGACCTATGAAAAACTGACGCTGAGGGACACTTGTGGACAAAATGCCTCAAGGTCCAAGAGACCTCAGTGGCCAAGATAGCAGGATTAAAGGAACTACATTAACAGGAACTGTGTCCCCAGGAGAAGAATTCTAAGGGAACAGCGCTCAGCCTCTCTCAGTCTACACTTGGCAGTTCAATAAAGCCTTTTTACAAGCACAACTGGTTGTCAATGTCGTTTCATTATACTAACAACAAGGAGAAATTGCTGTTTACTAGTTACGAACCAGGAGACAAGGACTGTTCATCTGTTTGTAGAACCACTGATGGCCATTTGTCGAGTTCCTTCACAGTATTCCTTCCTAACAGTGCAACAAAGTGCAGTCAGTTTTCTCATGTGTGCATTCTTGCACTGCTTGATTGAATTCTTCTTCCCCTCAACCTTGATACACCTCTCAGCAGGCAACTGTTTAGATAAAGAGTGAAATTAGTGACAAATCATAGAAATCAGTCATAAGGAAGCACTAAAAGATTCCTACCTTTTGGTGCTCATCTACATCAGTGACACTCCCTTAGTGGCTCAGGAGCTACATGTGTCTCTTTGACAGCTGAAGATCTCCTGGGATTACATCACATCTCCAGATGTCAGAGATCAGTTCACCTGGACAAAAAGGCCACTTCGGAAGGTGGACTCTGTGGCATTATATCCCACTGAAGCCCCTTCCCTCCCTAAACCCCACCCTCCTCAGGCTCCACCCCTAAAATTTCCAGGAATTTCCCAATCAGCAGCTGGCAACCCTGGGCTTTTCTGAGCTCTGTTCCTCAATATGGCACCTACTCCATGTTTCATGAGGCTTGTGGTTCACAGGTAATTTCAACCTTGAAACCGCAATTGGTAGAAGAACAAGTGAGCTGCAAGCCTCCAGGAGGTTTATTTAATTCATTTGTACCCTGCCTTTCTCCCCAATGTTCTCCTCTCCTCCATTTTATCCTCACGACAACCCTGTGTGGAAGGTTAGGCTGAGAGACTGCAACTGGCCCAAGGTCACCCAGGGAGTTTCCATGGCAAAAGTGGGGATTCGAACCCAGGTCTTCCAGATACTAATCCGAACTTTTAACCATTACATTACAATGGCAGATTTCATTCCTGAGACGAAAGTAAATGTGTTTCTGATTTTGTTCATTTTAATTGTGAATGTGGCCCTCCACAAACTGCAGACTGAGTACAACTGGTCTAAGTAGCACTTAGTTATGTTAATGGATGCTGATCTGTTTGCATTGGCAACATTTTTGCACATGCTCAATACTGTCGGGGGGGGGGGCAGATGCAAAGCTATTTAGCAAGTATTCACTTTGTTTGGAGCTGAACTGAACAAACCCACTGACCAGCTCATAACTGATCATCACACTCAAACATGGTAAATTCACCTGTTCAACAGGTTTGCTAAAAAAAAAAACACCTGTGGCACCCTTAGAAATCACCATCCACTTCACCCAGTGGAACTTCCACCCCTGTAAGACGATCTGATGGTAGAAAGGGGAGGGGGTATGATTTTGCCTTCCACTTATGATTCAGAAGAAACAACCTTTGATTTCTACCCAATTTTCTGTTTCCCCACACTGCGTTTTTCCTAGCTTGTGTACACAGTTTTCAATTTTATTTATGTATCGATAAGTTAGCATCATACATTATACATATATCAATAAATGATGTACATTCTGTGTATGCATGCTACATACATTATGCTTAAAGTAACACGTTTACATAATACAAATGAATCTATAAACACAACAGCAAAAAGAAGAGAACTGAAACCCTTAACAAACCTGGCTTAATTAATTAACTAATGAACATTCATGTTTTAGAGAATCTATGCATTTGACCTCTTGCATGGTGAGAAAGTCCAACTTAGAGTAAGTTTAAACATATAAGAACATTTGTTAAAAGACATGTTACCTGTAGAGTTTTACTATTGAAAAATGGAAAAAAGAGAAAAAATATAAGATTTGGAATGGAGGTTGAAGCACTGCGGGAAGTCAGAAGGGGGAGGGATATTAGGAGAAAAGGCTATAAGACAGTTTGTAAGATGAAGTATGGTTTGACTTATTGATATATTGTAATAAAAAAAGTTTTTAAAAAAAGAAGGAAAAAGAAAGTCCAACTAATTTAAAAAAAGAAAGAAAAAGAAAGTCCAACCAATGAGCACTGAGGACAATTTCCACGTGCACAACTCAGAGCACAGCTATGCCTGTGACCTGGGATTGCCGACCAGAGGGCAGAGGCCTCTTTCCTTATTCCCCCTCCCAGCCAGACAGAGGCTGCGGTCACACACACTAAATAATCCACTTTCAATCCACTTTCAATTCACTTTCCAACTGGATTTTGCCAGTCTACACAGTAAAAATCCTGTTGGAAAGTGCACTGAAAGTGTATTGGAAGTGGATTGTTTAGCATGTATGACCACAATTAGGATACACTTGCAGCAAAGAATAACTTGTAAGCCAAGGAAAAATAGAGGAAAGGGACGGGGAGAGCACTGTAAGTGAACAGCACAT
>NW_015189997.1:0-3002 GCF_001447785.1 Gekko japonicus
TTGCATATAATACATATAATTTAGTCATGAAGCATATAAGTCAGTTACCATTAGAGCAATGAAAGGATGAGAGGAGAGTCATGTGGAAGAGGAGGCACATGAGGATGAATGTATGTGATTTCCCCACTGCTGCTGTGGCTGCCAGAACAGTATGGCAGCAATGGGACTTCCACATGGCATTTTTCCCTGTATTGTCCCCAAGTCTGTTGCCCGCTGCAGCCCTTCCCCCCTGCACCACCAGGGGGCATTTTCAGGGTTTCCCCCCCCAGTCAGCAACTGACATAATGTTATAACAATCTATCAGATTTCCTGAATTCCTAGATTTCATTTTTTTAAAAAGTAAGCATCTAGTCCCTTTTGTTGTGGACATATAAAGGGAAGGGCATATGTCTTTGCAAAAAAAGGGACTGTGGACTGATGTTTTCAAAAATAAAGCTGGGAATTGAGAGAAACTGTCAGATTGTTATAAGAAGAAGAAGAGAAGAAGAGATTGGATTTATACCCTGCCCTTCACTACCCAAAGGAGTCTCAGAGCAGCTTACAAACTCCTTTCCCTTTCCCTCCCTGCAACAGACACTCTGTGAGGTAGGTGGGGCTGACAGAGCTCTGACAGAAACTGCTCTTTTTCAAGAACAGCTGTGCCAGAACTATGAGGAATTTCACATTACCCTTTTAAACCCATTTTGAAGCCGTTTTTGATCAGTCGTGGAGTAAACCGGTATAGGGCTGCCATTTCACACATGGCTTTCCCCTTTTGGTAAAGAGCTGGATCTTAAGCGGTTTGCCATTTCAGACTGCACTGCTTTTTCCCTGCCTTTTTTGCCCGCGTGGGTGATCTCTGGCTTTTTTTTTAACGTTCGCGTTAGAGCGCTATAGCGCATTAGTGCTATAACACAACAGTCCAGGTATTCCAATGGGGTTGATATATATAGCTATAGCGCTATAAAGCGAACGTCCCCCCCCCCCAAAAAAGCCGGAGATCGCTCGCGCGGGCAAAAAACGGTGGGAAAAAGCGCATCAGAACCGGGAGAGGAAACTGAAGACTACTTGGAAGCGGTTGACAGGTAAAACTCTTCAGCCCCGTTTCCTAAATGGGACAGAAGCGTTTGTGTGTGAAATTACAAATATATTCCGATAGGGAACCGGTTCTAAAACGGTTCTGTCTGAAATGACAGACCAGAGACCGTTTGGGAACCGTTCCTCTTCCGGACTATATCATCTGTTTGAAATTCCTCCTATGGCTTTCCCGAGGTCATCCAGCAGGTGCAAGTGGAGGAGTGGGGAATCAAACCCGGTTTTCCCAGGTTAGAGATTGCCCACTTAACCACTACACCAAACTGGCTCTCTATAGCAGTATGTAAAATGCAGGTTTAAAAACATAAACATGCCTGGGGAAATGGCCAATTGGGAAGGGAAAGTCATGCTGAAGAGGAAAAATTGGACTTTCCCATCCACATGGTGTTGCTTTTTGTGGCAAAGAATGTTTGGGGAGAATTGCTGGCAAGACTAGGAAAGCTGGTATGTGTGTGTGTGTGGGGAGTATGAAAGCACCACAATGCTGTGGGTAAAAGGGAGAGAACCTGTTCCTTCGTAAGTTCCGGGCTACGACAAACAACCTATGTGTAAGTGACCACACACTCAGTAGCAAGGGGTGGGAGGTAAGAATGTGGCAGGGACCTTAAATTGTCCATAATAGTGAAGGATTTTGAAATAATCCTTCTAAAAGAAGACGTCAACCAGTGTCCGTTACATAATCCAGGGATTTAACTTGGGTACTAGTTGCGTTAAACACTCAGATTGCCTGCGATGATTTTTAATTCTTGGATTCCATCCAGTTGTAAGAGAAATAAGTAATTTATACCTCTAACCCGTTTGCAATGCCCGTAATTCCTGTATGCAGCATCTAGTAAAAAGGCCAATTTCCTCCACAAAGTGGTTTCTCCAGGGAGCATTGTCTTTCAGAAATATAGGGGAAATGTCTTTCATTCTCTGGACTGAGACTGAACAATGAATGCCAATATTCCCTTTAGTCAAGGAAAGTTGGTCAAGAAGGTCTGTTTAGGTCCCCAAAATGACCACAGAATAAGAATCATCATTGTGTGGCCAGACTCTGTATATAGTTTACAAGGAGTCTGTTCCTTCTTTTTCTCTCTTGAATAAAAAATTGAAAACTTAACTTCAGTCATGATTGTTTGCAAGTTGTTGCTGCTGAATGGCTGTTGTAGATCGACATGAGTGATGGTACATACAACTTAATCCTGGAAAATGTTCACTTAAGATTCCTTTTTAATCTTGTATTATTTGCTCAGATGGAGTGGGGTGGGTGGGTGTCCAGGTTCTGTCTAAAGCTGGGCATTCTCAGACTTTTACATGTAAACTGTGCAAGATCCTTAATTTTATTAAAAGTCTCTCATTTGAAAAAAGTTGAGTGATTACTTGTAATAGGCTGTCTCTATTTGGGCATGCACAGCTAAATAATTTTTTATATAGAGGAACATCAGAAAGGAAGCTAAAGGCTCTTATAGTTCAGTCATACATATTTGTAGTGGTAGCAGAGGACCCAGAATTTCCTTCCTCCTCCAGATCATCAGCAGCTGTGCACCTGGCCCGTGGCAACTGCCCCCCTCTATCCGCCAGGGCAGGGCCGCTGCCATCTGAAGATATCGAGTCTACCTTCTTGCTTCACCTCCTTCTCAGAGGCTGGTGACCCCGTGATGCCAAGTAACCGCAGGACCATGAAGGCTGCCATTGCCATGCACCTCCTTGGGGTCAGGGCACATAGTCACTCCACATCAGCAGTGAACATCAGGGAATACGAACCTGGACATAGGTGGAAAACACAGCAGTCAGTCCACAGGAGTTTCCACGTGGGTGCCAAGCACTTCCACCCCGCCTTCTGGAAACGCCTCACCTCCCTCAGCTGCTGACCTGAGAGCCTGGTCGTCTTGCCTTCCTCCCTCACCTGGAAACGCCTCACCTCCCTCAGCTGCTAACCCGAGAGC
>NW_015189998.1:0-2948 GCF_001447785.1 Gekko japonicus
CAGACCCCACTGACCTAAGGAAAAGGTGGAACCCACACCCTCGCTGATCTGTTTTGGGTTTCCGAAGGAGCAGTTGCAAAGTGAACCTCTGAATGTGCACATTGCTTGATGCGAGGAACCAGCCAGAGCAGTCATGTTTGGAAGCTGCAACCAGCTCATTGCAGCAGAATGCCCTAAAGAAGGCAAGTGTAAAGGAGGCCCAAAATAGGTTATCCTTACCATTGGACCAACAAACCACTGGAAGTTGCTGCAAGAGTGCAGCCAAGATGCAAAAGTTTATTGGTAGCTGGTCGTCCAGTGTGTGAAGGGTAAGCCTCCTCCAACCTTCAGTTATCATGAGGGCAGTAAAAAAGCAGCAGGGGCCTGGACAGCTCTGAGCCTTGCTGAAGAATGATATTGCAGACAGGTGAATGGCCATGGTCCTCATGGAAGCAAGATACTGGAGGATGAAAGCCTCTGATACAAACCAACTGTACAGAAGAAGTATTTTCTGAATTCTTCCTGCCTGGGCCAGATGGCATTAGCTGGTGACACTTCTGTGTGACTTTTGTCACCTGTGCAGATGGCCTGCCAAATGGTCAGGCCTCATATCCATATACAAGACACTTTGACACCTTTGCTGGGGCAGAGAGACATGCAGGCGCCTTCCCAAGCATGGGAAAGAGCTATGCCCAGTATATTAGCACATCAAAAGCATTCCCTGACATGACACATAGACACTTAAAGAGGCTGGAGTTGGAGTAACTGAACTGCAGACAGGATTCTCAACTCCTAGCCAATCAAAATATACCTTGCCTGGCAATGCATGGTAACCAGAGATTGGGCATGCCTCCCCACTCTCTCACTATGGCGTAATGGCCATACCCAGTGGTGACGGAAGGGATATAGTTGCAATAATCCATATGGGAGAAGAAGAGTTCCTCTCTGGAAACAAAGAGGTCTTTTGGACTGGTGGCTTGCTTGTCAACTGTGCTGCTAACATGGAGTTTTACTACTAAGCAACCAAGCTGGACTTAGCTGCCCACAGAACCATAGGGTTCCTTATCAAGATTCCCTGGTGAGACCTTGGAATATTTGCACACTGAACCATCTGATACCTCTAAAAACCTGGTAACTATGGAATACCTCTATTGTGTAGTTAGAGCTGAACAAGCTATAGATATCATTTGTTTTCTTACCTTTGCTAGTGTCATGTTATATGCATGCTTTTGCACTGAATAAAGATAATATATAATCAATATTACCTGGACTTGTTTCCTCTGTTGCAACCTGATTTCTAAGCCTGAATCTTGTGTCTAAGCCATTTGCCTAAGGAGGCTACCACTGTGTCCACTGTGTTAATTAATTGTTTGCAGCCCTGGTACAGAGCTGGTAAAGTTGTTAAGTCCTATAGACCAGTCAGGAGTTGGGATCTCTGCTCCTGATCTTTGGTGGGGACCTTATGTGAGAGGTCCTGGTGGAAGTGACTACTGGTAAAGCCTGGAGAGTGTACAGACATTCTCCTGGGGTTTGTTTAATTGTTGCTCAGTTTAGCTCCCACCCCTGGACTGGGGTGAGATAGAATCCCTGACACCGAGAGCCCTCCCCGATGGAACAGGAGAAAGCCAAGAAAGCATCCACTGCCTGAGAGTATAATTGCCAAGTAGAGGGAGCAATGGAATTCAATATGCCTTGCATAATCAATCTGTGCCAAGGTCCTGCAGATCCTCCTGGAAGGTGTCCAGGTGGCAGTTCGCCTCTGGGGCCAGGTCCAAAGTCTTTCCTCCTGAAAGTGAGACGAGGCATCTGTGATGACATTATCAATACCCACAATATATTGTGCTGAAAAGGAGATGTTACAAGCACAGGAGGATAAATCTACACACAAGACAAATGACCTGCTCAGAGCTTGAGGTTTGATGATTAATGACCCGAACAACAGAAGCAAATCTTCCTGTTCCAGAATGCTTTGCCCCAGCCACCAGTATTGGGAAGAATTCCAGGAAGGTAAGATCCTTCAGGATGCTGACCCTTCTCAACTAGCAAACCAGTGCTGGGAGCACAAGAGGCCAGCAAAAAACATGCCAAATGGACACTGCCTGAGGCATCAGGATGAATCTGCAGGGAGGAACCAAACTCAAGGGGGGGGGTACCAAATAGAAACACCATTAAATGAGGATTGAAAGGTTAACCAGCTCGCCAAATCAGCTTTCATGCCCTTTGTGATCCTAATGCAATGGTGAGAGGCATGAACACTGGATGTGGTGCAAAAGGCACTTCCTGAGGAGACAACCCTGCAAGCAAAGCTGAGGTGGCCCAAAAGGCCTGAATCTCCCTGAGTGTGCACTTTTTCTGGGCCATGGCTAATGTGATAAGGGCCCTCAGGGTGGCCAATTTATCATCAGGGAACTGTGAGGAGCCCTGAACAGAGTCAAGCAAGATCCCAAGGTAGACCATGCATGTGCAAGGACCCTCAGTCTTATTCTGCACAAGAGGAACACCAGTTTGGTGTAGTGGTTAAGTGCGCGGACTCTAATCTGGGAGAACCGGGTTTGATTCCCCACTCCTCCACTTGCACCTGACTGGATGACTTTGAGCAAGCTGTAGTTCTGATAAGGAGCTGTTCTTGAAAAAGAGCAGTCCCTATAATCTCATTCATTCCTTCTTTAATTCATTTATTTTAAAATGTTCCATACCACCTTTCTACCAAATATGGATGTGGGGATCCAGGGGCTTGCCCTTCAATTCAATGGCTTACCTCTTTTCACCAGGGTCGGGGACAAAGGGTGGCGATAGGGGACCAGCAGTCCCGGAGACATCCCCTTGAGTGTGGGGTGCCTCAGGGGGCCGTGTTGTCCCCGATGTTGTTTAACATTTACATGCGCTCCCTTGCCCAGATTGCCCGGAGTTGTGGGCTTGAGTGCCATCAATATGCTGAAAACACCCAGCTCTATCTGATGCTAGGCAGC
>NW_015189999.1:0-2886 GCF_001447785.1 Gekko japonicus
CTTACGTTGAGCGAGTTTGGCCACCCCTGGTCTAGAGAGCCGATTGGGAAATTTAAAATCTAGACTGCTCTAGTCTGACCAAAAATGGCACGAGTGGTCAATTAATTGACAGATGCTTAATAGAACTTGGGTATGAATCCATTCCATGGAAGATGAGCCCGATCAGGAGGGTTCTATTAATCTGAGCGAAACTTTTGGTGCCTACAGGTGTATAAATCTAATTAACGTGATATTCATCTCAACAAAGTAATATGCCACAGATCCAGCCAGTGTGATAATCAGGCTAAAGAGGAGAAATGCAAACACAGATCAACCCCCATAAATATAACGGAAACAATGGGTAGGTATAATGCCAGCTATCCAGAGCGACATAAATGTAATGAAAGAGCAATATAAACTCCGTTAAAGTGATTTATAAAGTGGACATTTTGAAAGGAAAGCCAACGGAACGGAGAAGGATGAGGCAGAGCCTGCATAATTTTATGGGCCAGTATAGTATCGCCGATTAGGATGGAGGGACGACCAGTGATCCACCCGCACACTTTGGGGTAGAGTTGCCAGCTCCAGGTTGGGACATTCTTGGAGATCTGGGGTGTAGAGGAGGAGGCTTGGGAAGGAGAAGGAACTCAGTGGGGTATAATGCCATAGAGTCTACCCTTGAAAGTAGCCATTTTCAGTAGGGGGGGGGGGCTGATCTCTGTAGTATGGAGATCAATGGTGATTCCAGGAGAATGTGGGCCACAAAAATGTCAAGCACAAATACTAGACGGGGGATACATTTCTGGGGAGTAGTGTATGCGAAAGAGATCTTGGGGGTAAGGGTGGACTGTAAACGAAATATGAGCAGTCAGTGTGATGCGGTGGCAAAAAAGGCTAATACAGTCTTGGGTTGTATCAAAAGGGCCATAGCATTGAAATCGCAGGAAGTCGTAGCCCCTCTGTATACTGCCTTGGTCAGGCCGCACCTGGAGTACCGTGTGCAGTTCTGTAGGCCTCACTTCAAAAAGGATGTGGGCAAAATGGAGAGGGTGCAGAAGAGAGCGACGAGGATGATATGGGGACTGGAGGCTGAGCCCTATGAGGAAAGGCTATGGGCCTTGGGAATGTTTAGTTTGGAGTAGAGGAGACTGAGCGGGGACATGATGGCTCTCTTTAAATATCTGAAAGGCTGTTATTTGGAGGAGGGAAAGGAACTGTTCCAGTTGGCAGCAGAGGATAGGATCTGAAACAATGGGTTTAAGTTACGTGCAGAAAGGTATCGGCTGGATATCAGGAAAAACTTGTTCACTGTCAGAGTGGTTCGAAGGTGGAATCAGCTGCCTAGGAAAGTGGTGAGCTCCCCTTCACTGACAGCTTTCAAGAAGAGGCTGAAGGAATATTTGTCAGAGATGCTCTAGGCTGGTCCTGCATTGGGCAGGGGGCTGGACTAGATGGTGTCTGTGTGGCCCCTTCCAGCTCTATGACTCTATGATTATATGAGATTTCCAGGCCACATCTGGTGGTTGGCAACCCTTCATAGGGTTGCCAGCTCTGACTTGGGAAACTTCTTAAAGGGTGGTGCTTGGGGGCGGTGCTTGGGGAGGGGGCGTGGTTCCACGCTGTCCGCTGTGTGAAGCTGCCTTCAGGGGCACTGATTTGGGTGGTCTGGAGATAAATTGTCCTCATAGGAAAACTCCAGGGCTCACCTGGAGATTGGCAGCCACCATCCATCTGCGCCGGCATCCTGCTTCCAGGACCAGCCAAAATAAGCAGAACTACTGCAATTATGCAAATAGCAATTGTAATAATTGTAGTTAGTAACTCCTAAATGTGTACAAAAATACAAAAGTACAATCACAGTAACAATTTTTGTTTAACAGATGGACGAAAATCTCCGGAGTTGGTGTTTCGTTTCATAGAGACTTCTCACATCAAAATTAATCAAGAAGTGTCCTTTTAAAGTTACAAGCATTCCAAGTGGATTCTCTGTTCTTCCCAAACATTTATAGTGTTCATTCCAGATTAGCCTGGATTTACACCATGGTCTGATATACACATTTAGGAGTTACTAACTACAATTATTACGATTGTTATTTGCATAATTGCAGTAGTTCTACTTATTTTGGCTTACTCCTACTGCTACCCCTTATCTTTTTGCATATACTATCCAGGACCAGCCAGCCAGACATTGACAATCACTCCTGTTGTCGAATCATAACTGGATTGCCAAGTGTGAGCCGCGGCGGCAAACACTGACCAAAAGAGTTTGCTTTTTATGGAGTGTCCAAAATTGGATCACAAATACTCTCTCCGTGTGAGTTTTCTCAAGCTGGCCACTTGGGAACTCTTATTGTTGTATGTGTTTGTGTGTGTGCGCACGCACGGTTGATGGTGAAAGGCACCAATCCAGAACAAAGCCTTCCCATTCCACCCCCTCCACCCCCCACCTAGAAGAGCCCATGAAAAATACTCACCAGAGATGTTTTGCTTCCTCTGTGATATTCGCTCACAACCCCAATTTGCCCAGCTGAACTCCATTTGTGCTGGGGGTGGCAGGGGGCTCCATAGCTTGGTTCTGTAGGGTGTTTTGTCCCATTGGGATGGGAACGGGAGACGCCAAGGGGCTGATCAAAGGTGTAAACTGGATGGCAATTTTTTTGTGCTGTGCACATTCTCATGCTCCCACTGGAGAGCTGCCGTTTGTGCGCTGCAATGCTGTTGCGTTACCTAAACAAGCACACAACGTTCTGCATGTCAACCCCTTCTCTCATGCTTCTGAGCTTGCAAATTACATGTTGGCTGTCCAGCTAGGGTTGCCAAGTCGACTTACCTGCAAAGCGGGAGGATTCCTGGCTCCGTTGGGAGTCTCCCTGCGTGGCCGGAAGTGACGTCATCGCGTCGCCCACG
>NW_015190000.1:0-2797 GCF_001447785.1 Gekko japonicus
GGAGAAAACGGCTGCTTGGGAGGGTGGACACCATGGCAGTGTACCCGGCCGAGGTCACCTCCCCAGGCGCTGCCCTCAGATCTCCAGGAATTCCCCCACCTGGAGGTGGCAACCCTATGTTCTTAGTGTTCTTTTAAATAACACGGCATGCTTGTTAAAAGTGAGATCAGAGTCCTTGGGCGGTACTCTTCCCTGAATTTAAGAACTATGAAATAAGTCAACAATTCCTTATATATTTTTTTTATAAGTAGGGTCCCAAAACATTTCCCGGAAAGGTCACTGAATAGTTTTCCCCCCAACACACACAACCATTCAGTATGACTCACCTGCAGTCCTATACAGAGTTGCACCCTCTTAAGTCCATCGAAGTCTATAGACTTAGAAGGGTGTGACTCTTTTTAGGACTGTGAACAAAACGGGGGTGGGTGGTGGGTGGGACGGGACTTAACCCTGAAACCTGGGGAACCAGAACCTGAAAAGGTAAGTGAAACAGAATAGAGGGTCAACAAAAGGGAATTCGATAAGCATGTGGAGCAGAGGTCCATCAATGGCTATTAGCCACAAGGTATAGATAGGGACTCTGGGGCAAGTGATCCTCTGTCATCTTGGTGCTTGGGGGGGTCAACAGTGGGAGGGCTTCTACTGTCCTGGCCCCACTGGTGGACCTCCTGATGGCACCTGGTATTTTTGGCCACTGTGTGATACAGAGTGTTGGACTGGAAGGGCCTTTGGCCTGACCCAACATTGGCATCTCTTATGTTCTTATGTTAATAAAAACTTAATGTTTATAATATAAACAGAGACATGTATTTATTAGCAAAGAATTAAAAAACATATAAGGGCGCAATCGCACCTCATGTAAAAATGCCATTGGCCCTTGCGTGTAAGATTTTGGCATTTTTACTTGAGGTGTGATTGGGCCCTTATATGTTTTTTAATTCTTTGCTAATAAATACACGCCTCTGTTTAGGATTGTAATGTCAGTGGGCATGTATCTTACAGAAGGTTAATCATGTGAAAATTCTGTCTTCCAGGCAATTGAAAAGCTACAGGCTGGTGCCCTCGTGACAGATGCAGTGACTGCCGCGCTGGTTGAACTAGAGGTACTTCCGGTTATTCAGAAATTCACTCTCTTGGTTGTCGTTTTCTGGGCACAGATTGGCGTGGGTGGGTGATTTTTTTTTTTGTCGGGGGTGGGTGGGTGTCCTGTATTCGATCTAGGAATCGAGTAAGCTACATTAGAGATCTTCCATATTTTAAGGGGGCATTTAACAACTTAGCAAACTCCGGAGCTGTTCGTTTTTTAAAATCCCCTTGTGACTTTTTCTGAACGGTGCAGGTCCGTCCTTTTGCGGAGATGGTTGTCTGGTCACTTTGAGGCTGGATTACCTTTCAGGCATCTTCTTTTCTCTTTGGCAGTCGGGTTTCCTGTCTCTGTCTGAAAATTTTTTTTTAGCAGGGGGGTCCTGTAATAATAATCCTGAGCTCATTGTCTAGAAAGGCTTTCATCCCTTTTTTCTCTGGTGTCAGGAAAACACGATGTCATCCTCGTAGGTAAGGCTCAGGAAAGCGCGTTCTACTCCCCCCCCCCACTTTTAAAAAACCGATGACGTAAAAAAGGTAAGCTTAAAATTCTGGCAGAACAAATTAGAAATCTTAACAGCCACTGGTGGATCTAGAGTCATCCCCATCTAAGTGCCTGTGACAGTGCTGGTGATTCCAAAGAAGAAGAAGAAGAGGAAGAAGAGGAAGAAGAAGAGGAAGAAGAGGAGGAGGAGGAGGAGGAGCCTGGATTTATACCTTGCCCTTCACTCGGAGTTTCAGAGTTGCTTACAAACTCTTTTCCCTTCCCCTCCCCACAACAAACACCCAGTGAGGTAGGTGGGGCTGAGAGAGCTCTGAGAGAACTGCTCTTTCAAGAACAGCTCTGACAAAATTATGGCTTGCCCAAGATTATCCAGCAGCTGCAAGTGGAAGAGTGGCAAATCAAACGGGGAATCAAACCCGTTTCTCCCAGATTAGAGTTCGCGCACTTAACCACCACACCAAACTGGCTGGCGTAAGATGGCGTCAGAGTGAACGACAAAACCATGCTGAGCAAGTTTGCCCATCTTCTTTCTGAGGTCTGTCCAGAGAACATGTTTTTAGGATTGCACCGTTAGCCTCTAATCTAATGACATCTGATGTCAGAGAGGGAGCAATCTTATGTTCTTATGTTCTCTTATGTTCTAATCCTAAAGAGCTGTCCCCAGAATCTGAGTCAGGTCCATTCACAAGGGCCTTGCTCCCAGGAAAATGTTCTTTGGATTGCAGTGTCAATCACTTAGTTACAGTTCGACAGGAGGTGTAAGGGCTTCCCTGACTCCATATGTGATAATTTGGTTTATTAGCAAGACGCCGATCGAAGAGTTGGAATGCACGCAGAAATACAGCCGTATAGACAGGACAGGTGGCACCCGTTTGTCGTGAGAGCCAGTTTGGTGTAGTGGTTAAGTGCGCGGACTCTAATCTGGGAGAGCCGGGTTTGATTCCCCGCTCCTTCACTCGCAGCTGCTGGATGACCTTGGGCAAGCCGCAGTTCTCTCAGAGCTGTCCTTGAAAAAGAGCAGCTGCTGTCCAAGCTCTCTCAGCCCCACCTACCTCACACGGTTTCTGTTGCAGGGAGAGGAAGGGAAAGCCGCTCTGAGACTCCGAGTGAAGGGCAGGGTATAAATCCAGTCTCTTCTCCTCTCCTTCTTCTGTCTCACACATGGAAAGATCTGAGGGCCTGGGGGAAGACCCAGTGGTTGAATAGTAG
>NW_015190001.1:0-3159 GCF_001447785.1 Gekko japonicus
TTAACCACTACAACCAAACTGGAAAGTCTGGCCCTGTCTAGGTACAGATCTGTTTAACTGCCCTACAGAAAGGTACAAGGCCATCAAGTTCATGACTAGAAGGAGCAATGAAGGGCACATGGCAGCATTTCTCTTTCTCAAGATTAGAAGCATTGACTGTATTACTGTCGAGTTTTATGGACACAGATTAACTATTGCTAGAAAATAATGAAGACCTCTCGGTAGAACTCAGATAGGTAACAGGCACTTCTGATAAACTCTGAAACCCAGTCACTTATTTGGGCTTTAGTGTGGAAAAGATGTTTGCTTTGAAAGGAAACTTCTGGCCTGATGCTTGATTTAATGCTGCATCAGCCATTTGTGTTAGTCTGTATGTAAAGGTAAAGGTTCCCTTGCTCGAAAGCCAGTCAAATCCAACTCTAGGGTTGCGGTGCTCATCTCCGTTTCCAAGCCGAAGAGCCAGCGCTGTCCGAAGACGTTTCCGTGGTCATGTGGCCGGCATGACTAAACACCGAAGTGCACGGAATGCTGTTACCTTCCCACCGAAGTGGTACCTATTGATCTACTTGCAATTTCTTGCTTTCGAACTGCTAGGTTGGCAGGAGCTGGAACTAGAGACGGGAGCTCACTCCGTCTTGCGGCACCCGGGTCTTGAACTGCTGAACTACCGACCTTCCACAGCCTGCAGTTCAGCGTCTTAACCACTTGAGCCACCGCAGCTCCAGTCTGTATGTACTCCATTGCATAATTTGTTACACTGCATAATTGGTGATATTCAGACTGCAGCATAAGCCATTTGGGTCACTTTAGACCCTGTTAAGCCCCCTCCCACACGCCTAAGTGATCCTTAGGCCTCATGCAGACCCTCCAGGATGGTGTTCGTTTTCCCCTAAAAGCCGAGAGCAGCAGTGATGTCACATCTTTATGCTTTGCAGTTTCAATTAATGTTCAAAGGCTGTCGTACTTCTCACCCGTGCCATTTGGTGTGTTTCAGCACCTTAGTGCGTGAGAGCTTCCATATTCATTAGCCAGTACTGAGGTCATTAGTACACAGATTAGGTTCTTCATAATGAAAACCAAGCCGCCTGATCACATTTCCTATTCCAGTTCTGGAAACAGTTGTTTCGGGTGCAGAATGGTGATAAAAATTACAGCTTCAGTCAGAGAGAGGCTGGATGCCACAGGACCATATTCCATCAAGAAAGTGATACTTTAAATTGTTAGAACAAGCAGACCTAAAGAGGGCCTCATTCTTGGTATCTTCCAAGAAAAAAATTTTTTAGGATTTTGTAAACCTTTGATGAAATTATCCACCCACCCATTCTACATGTCCTGTTCTGAATGTGTATGTGATAGAGATTTCATTTTTTTTGCGATGGGCAGATTTCAGACCTTCCCCCCCCCCAAAAAAAAAAACTGACAGGCATGAAAAAGTTAGTAACACATTTTCCCCCAAGAGACTTCAGGCTTTGTTTCTATTAACCTGCTTTTAGAAAGAGGAGTTCCGGAGGTGATCTTGCTCCACTGACTTGTCCGCATTGCTGTTTCATAGGAAGGCGACATTCTTTGGGCATTAGTGCTAGCCTAAGAGGGATCAGATCCTCATCTGACATTCAGCCCACGGAAGGAGCCTGCTCTCATTGGCTGGAATGCAAATGTGCTCTGAAAACCGCTTCCCAAAATTTGTAGTGTGCATAAATCAATAATTGAAAGAACCTGTCCTTTTCCAACTGGGCAGCTGCTCGCGTTTCTTATTTAAAAATACAGTGCCAGTGGGTTGCCATAGTTACAGTGAGTTTCTGAAATAAACTTTACTCCTTTGTCATCCATTTGCCTATATACAAATAGCTGAACAGCAGTCCTCTCTTCAACCCTGGATATGTTGACCGAATGAAGGCGCTAGGTTTCATATCAATCTCAGGAGATGGATGAGACTGCTCAGATCTTCTTTGTGTGCCCCCACCTCCACAGGCCAGAGAGAGGTCATCAGGGATGGGTCTTTTTCTGTGCCTGCAACTCCACTTTGGAACACCTTTTGCTTAGTACCTGTCCTCTCTTTGCTTAGGTTTTGTGTTTGTTCTTGCTGGCTTTATATATATGTTGATCAGGGTGTATGTCTGGGAAGTAGGAACTGTGTTGTCTTTATTGTGGTAGACCTACTATAAAATGCCCAGCAAGTCAAAGAAAGAAATTCCCCAAGAAATGCAGTTTACTAACAATACATAAGGACTCCATTCTGTTACTTGTATCAGTTCGTAAATGTACAAAGAAAAATAGAGACACCAGCCCAAATTGCTTATGGCAGTGGGTCAAACAATATTCTTTTGGAATGGAAAATATAGTCTCGTATCCAAAAGCGAGCATGGATAAAACTGAAAGGATAAAAGGCTCAAAAGTTTGTTTGCAGAAAACAAGTGACGTTTTATAGAACACACTTGTTTCAAAGCACAGAGAGAAGATGCCAGTTTTTTTTTTAAAAGCTGTTTTACATAATCAGTTAAACAGCACTGATGTATTAACTGAAGGTCTAAAAGGTAGGTTTTTAATCAGATCTGTCTCAAGCCAAAGGTTGCAGGTTGCTGAGGGCATTCTTGTTCTTTGTCTAATTTGGTAGGTATGTTTAACATGACTGTCACAAGCTCTTATTTGTATACATTACTGAGATGATTCCCATCATTACATCTCCACAAGAAAATCATTTGCCTTCAGATACTATAAACATTAATTAAGCCCATTAAAAGCACCTGTATTAATAGATTTAAAACATCCAGGCTGCTGAAAAATCCTGACATTCAGCTCACGAGTTTCCAGATGGATAACAG
This sequence comes from Gekko japonicus, assembly GCF_001447785.1. Classification (NCBI taxonomy): domain Eukaryota; kingdom Metazoa; phylum Chordata; class Lepidosauria; order Squamata; family Gekkonidae; genus Gekko; species Gekko japonicus. The sequence goes on from NW_015190001.1 coordinate 2,823, forward strand.
AGAGACGAGGTTCAGACTTCCACCAGGTTTTGCTGTGTTCACCAAGACATCAGAACTCTTCTGATGTTTTCAATTTACACATATTACTAAAATAAATATGGTTCTTAGAGAAAGGCATACTGGCAAAATGTGGAGAGCCAGGGGGTCATGCAATGAGAATAAACAACTGTCTTCCTCTCTTCGCTCCCTGCAAAGGAAAGGTGGGGAAGTTAAAATGAAACAAAGATGATCGTGTTCTGGCAGTGATTTTTGACCTGTGTTCTTAGGCACACTGGAAGTATGTAAGAACCGTGGGGTTTTCCTGAGAACTCTTCAGGGATTCCTTGATGCCAAGATC
>NW_015190002.1:0-2800 GCF_001447785.1 Gekko japonicus
GGAGGTTCTAGCCTATGCGTGGAAGAAGTAGCTAAGCATGAAGTTGTGAGACTCCTTGAACGCAAGTCTGAAGTCTTAAAAGAGAGAGATCTTTATTTACTATGTCACAGCACAGTGGGAAGAAAGGAAATAAAACATATGAAGCCAAACTGAACTTTACAGTTACTGGGTTTACCATGGTTATCAACTGCTGTGATGGACTGGTGGAACATTGAAAATACAGGCTGATCCAGGCAGACATCACTCTATTCCCCCTCTGCCCTGTCCCAATTCCTCTCTTGGCTTGAGCACTCCTGGTAGGATGTGCAAGTCTTTTAACCCTTCCTGCCCCTGCTGGGTGGGTTTCCTTTCACCCTATCACAAGTTTGGGAATGAAATCCCATATAGATAACTGCCCTCTTTTCTCCAGTCAATTTAGGGTACACATCTGCCCAAATAGCCAGTTTATAGCCCCTCTCCTGGAGGAAGAATGTTTTTTCATTCCCCTGTCACAACATGGATAGCTTTCAGACATAATATTTTAGAATTGCAGTGCATGTGGTTTTGCTGGTCAAGTAAGTTTGTAGAGTAAGTTTACATCGAATGGCATTATCTTGTCTGGTATTTTAAGCCACCATTTTAAAATATACATATGTTGTATCGTAGGTCTGTAACCTGTTGAAGAGCACTTGGTAGCTTGCAAGACCAGTCCACTGAAGTGCTGCTAGAACATGGTATGTGAAAAAGTCCCATCTTAGATGTTTTGTTTCTTGTTGTCTTAAACCTGAAAGATAATACATTTATATGAGTAGGAGTCATTTTTGTATATTCATGCAGTGGGTTATTTATAATGTACACTTATTAGAAACATCTAATTAGACATTTCTAATTGCAAGTAATTAACAGTCTGGCTAAATGAGTAATGTATTCTGTAAGTTGTTGCATGAACCAGAGTAAGTTGACTACTGCATGCTAGTTGTTTGTGCATAGAATACAAATTGAGTCAGCCTGTCTTTTATCTTAACTGTCACATGCCTTGGTAGTATGGATAAATGATGTACCTTCCCTAAATCTAGCATTTTATTTTTCTGTGACCGTCTATTTGAGTATTCTGTTCTTATGCTATATTTTTTATCTGTTGATTAAGTGTTGCTGGAAAATATCGAGTCCCAAGCAAATGTCTTAATTCATAATATTTTGTTGTCCATATATAATAACTTTAGTTTTGGTCTGGCTTAAGTGGAGAAATGACACAAAGCACACCACATTTTATACTGTAATTCAGTGTTACATTATACTTGCATCGCTGCAAAATGCGTTCTAAAATTCAATCTCACTGAGTGTTTTAATAAGATTTGTTTAAACCCATAGTACTGCAGCAGTATTTAATATGACACTACTAGTCCTTCTAGATTGCCACTGGATTATTCTGTAATATTTGAATGATTCAGACATGACATAAACTGTGGTTTAACATTATGTAAATGAGCCTGGTGAAATCTTGGCTATGCGTATTCCCTTTCCTTTGTACACAGTGTGATAATTAAAAACATTTCTTTCTTAGTAAACTATATAGTTGGTTGATCCATGGCTGTCCCAAATTCTGGTGCAGTCCTTGTTTGAGACCTTATTTGTAGGGGAAAGAATTGGCCATAGTTTATGGTTTGGATAGAGTAAGAGCTAATGATGTGGATTTTCCAGAAATATTTGAATCAGAAAACTTTCCAATGCCCTAAATAGAGTGTGATCTGATTTTTCATGGGGTTTTACACGTTTTTAGTAAACAAAAATGTAGAAGTACCCTACTTTAACATTATGTCCACATAGCAACAAATACTTGAGAAGGGACACAGCAAAAGTCTTCTAGGCAGACAGAGGTTCAGAATCCTGCCTCCCAGATGAGCGAAATGATGTTCTGAGGCCCATCCCCTCCTCTGAGAAGTTTTCCTGGGTGAGAAGAGAGGGCAGGATTCAGGATGCCAGCTCTCAGCTGGGAGGTGGCATTCTGTCCTTAGACCTGGGAAGAGTGACTTTACAGCAGTGGTGCCTTTGCTCTGTTTCATGGGTATAATTCAAAGAGAAATCACTTCTCCAGGGAGCCAAAGCATTGTGATCACCCTAGCAACTGCAGAGTTCTGGCCAAGCGCAGTGGGAGATCCAGTCATCTCACAGAAGAAGCCTTCTCCCATTGCAGTCAGTTGCAGTGGCAGTTGCATCACCTGAGATCCAATGAGAAGTACAGATGATTCCTTTCCACAGAGCCAAGGGGGCAAATTGTGTGTGACAAGGCTCTGGGCCACAGGGTATAAGCCCTTGTGGGCTGTGAGAGGCCCATGGCTATATTCCCAAGCCCTGTGGTGTCATACAAAAAGACTTGGTTCAGCATCATGATGGGAAATTTGAATCTTCTTGGGCAAAAAAAAAGCAAACTTTTTGAGGCCCATGGCTGTATTACCAAGCCCTGTGGTAATACAAAAGGACTTGGTTCAGCATCATGATGGGAAGTTTGAGTCTTCTTGGGCAAAAAAAAAAGCAAACTTTTAAAAAAATACCTCAGGAAGTCGGATCATAAATCTCCCAATCAGTTTATACTTTGAACCAAACAGTGCTTTGCAGTGAAGTGGTAGTTGAGCTTGCAAGTTGTGAGGGGACCACGTGAAACTAAGGATCCCCAGGCGTGTTCATGTACAAACAAACTGCGTCAAGATCTGAGTGCTGGATCCTTATAACTCTAGTGTGCAGAGAGAAACAAAAATGAAATGCAGTTTCTGTATATTAAACTTCTGCAGCTACTAGTGGTTCTTCCCAACCATTGAATTGA
>NW_015190003.1:0-2903 GCF_001447785.1 Gekko japonicus
ATCCCATTTTAAATACCCTTCCTACTGAATGAGTTCCCCTACTAATGAGTTCCCCTACTAACTAGGAATAATATTCCTAACCTTCTGTTAAGTTGCTCAATTAACAAATCAGTCGGAGAGTGATTCAGCAAGAACACAACTTTATTCTTCAACTCGAACACAACTCCAACACGGATCAACATCTGATAGCCAGAACAGCCTTTACATTGCAGCTGTCCTGCTTTTAAACATTCCCAACTAATATAGCCACACCCACTGTACAAATACCAACCAATAAGGTTGTTCACATAAGAACCAATCACAGATGTTCCTGCTCAGGGAGCTTGCTAGAAGGTGATTGGTTAGGTGCTTCCTGGGCTAGTAACACGATTGGATGGATTTGGATCCTAGCCCAGGACGAAGCTTTACATTACACTTCAAGTAGATGTTTCACAACATATCATGCATTCAAGGCAGCTTTGAATACACTACACCTTCCAACCCCCAAAGAGGACATTTTCATCAGTTTTTTAAAAAGGGCCCAAAAAATAGGACGGACACCCCCAAAAGAGGACATGTCCTCTAAAAAGGGGACATCTGGTAACCAATGCTCCCTCTAAGCTGTGGAGTCTTGTGAGCAATGCTCCCTCTAAGCTGTGGAGTCTTGTGAGCAAAAATTCTACATTGTGAGCTCCTGGCATTAAAGTGGTGAGCAAGCAATTTGGTTACTGCATCAATTAGTTTGCTCTGGGGCCCTCCTTCCTGAGCTGAGACAAAAATGTGAGAGCCGGAGGCTAAAAAACTGAGCTAGCTCACACTAACTCAGCTTAGAGGGAACACTGCTGGTAACCCTAAATAAGGTAAATAAAACGTGTGGATGACTTAAATGTATAAAATAACTCTTGGCCAATAAGCCCTGAGGGGAGATTTGATTCCCTTTCTTTGGCCAGGGTATCTTGAAGTAGAAGTGAAAAAGAGCTTCCTTTGGTTTACTGCCCATCAACTTCATTGGCTAGTTCTGAATTCTGCTCTTATGGAAGGAGGAGAAAAAATTCTTTCTCCATCTCATGCATAATTTTATAAACCTCTACCATGTCCCTTCTAGGTCATGTTTTCTTTAAAAAGACCCAAACTCTTTAGGCTTTCCTTACAGGGAAAGTGCTCCATTACCCCCTCAAGTATTACTTCCCTCTGTTACATGAGCCATCAATTTACTCCTACTCTCTGCTTCTTGTTATTTAATTGCTTGTAATCCACAAGAGGACCCATCCTCTTACCCCACGATGGTCGTGTATTCGGAAACTTTTTGTGAAGGACTTTGTCGAAAAGTTTTTTGGAAGCCCAGGTAGAGAGCACATCCACAATTGCCCACATGTTCGTTAACTCTCTCCAAGGACTCCAGGTGGTTACTGAGCTGAGATGTCTCTTTATGGAAACTGCTTTCTTGCTCCTTCATGTATTTAATAGTTCTTTCTTTAGCAGTAGCTTCCCATCATGCTTGGAGTGTTTCACATGAACACATGAAGCTGCCTGATACTGAATCGGACCCTTGGTCCATCAAAGTCAGTATCGTCTACTCAGACTGGCAGCAGCTCTCCAGGGTCTCAGGTGGAAGTCTTTCACTTTAACTGGAGATGCCGGGGATTGAACTCGGGACTTTCTGCGTGCCAAGCAGATGCTCCACCAAGAACAAGTCAATGTTTGGAGGAGAGGGCATTTGCCTCCTGCTGTTGTCGAGGAGGAAGAAGGAGAGGGTTTGTGGTTGTTAAAATGTCTGAAGGCTGCGATGGCCCATATAGTGGATGTGGCTGGCTCAGGGCCCATATGTATTTCATTTCATTTATTTATTTATTTACTTTATTTATATCCAGCCTTCCTCCCCAATGGGAACCCAGAGTGGCTTACATCATTCTCCTCTCCTCCATTTTATCCTCACAACAACCCTGGGAGGTAGGTTATGCTGAGAGTGACTGGCATGCTGAAAGTGACTGGCCCAAGGTGACCCAGCAAACTTCCATGGCAGAGTGGGGATTCGAACGTGGGTCTCTCAGATCCCCGTCCGATGCTTTAAGCAGTATGTCTTGCTGGATTAAGTTCCTTCAAAAGTGGCTGGGGTTGGTTCTTTGGGGAACTTGGAGAATCTTCCTAAATTCCCATTGTAACCATTCCCAAACAGCAACTGACTAACAACTGGGCCTTTATGGGGTGGAAATCCCCACAGAACTCTCTGGAATAGCCCCCCCAGGTGACCTCTTCTCCATCCTCTTCCAGTCATTACCTGGTGGTTGTCCCGGCCATCCTGTATCATCCCAATGTGGACAAGGTCTGCGTCCTTCTCAGTTCCCTCCCAGAGAGCGTTCACCTGACTGTCACGCTGGAGATGAAGACCCAGAACCATTCTCTAGTGGAGAAGGATGTGGAGAAGCCAGGAACTTTTGAGTGCATCAGCTTCCAGGTACATTTATTTGTTTGTTTTACTTTTTTAATTATTATTATTAATTTGGATTTGTATCCCACCCTCCCCTTAATGGGCTCAGGGTGGGTTCCAACAATGTAAATAATAATACAACAAAATAGATAAAATACAATTAAAACCACATTTAAAACATGTAAAACACAACTCTTCTAAAAGGCCAGATGCCTCAGTGGTTGATAGTACTGGGAATACGTTTCCCGGAGATCTGTATAATTTGAGATCTCAGGCTATAATGTAAATGGGGCCGACCCAAGGGGGGGGGACGCCCGCTGCCTCAAACTAAATCCTGGTGGAAGAGCTCTGTCTTGCAGGTCCTGTGGAATTGTAATAAATCCCACAGGGCGCTGATCTCACTTGGGAGCTCATTCCACCAGGCAGGGGCCAAGGCTGAAAAGGCCCTGGCCAAGGCAAGTCGGACATCCCTGAGGCCGGGGACCACCAAAAGATG
>NW_015190004.1:0-2956 GCF_001447785.1 Gekko japonicus
CCTCTATGTCTTCCTTCAGGTCATCTATATACTTCAACGAGACACTCCCCTTCATCCTTGCCTGCTATGCTTCCCCGTATGGGGTTGGGGCTGTCTTGGGACACCAGTTGCCTGATGGCCATGAGGTACCCATGGCATACTACTCCAACACTTTGTCTTCAACCGAGTGCAACAACGCGCAGATTGACAGAGAGGCACTGGCAATCGTGGCAGGTGTCAAGAAGTTTCACGACTATCTCTACAGCTGCCTTTCACCATCGTGATGGACCACAAACCCCTCCTGGGTCTTTTGGCACCGGATCACCAGACACCGCAGATGCTGTCCCTCAGGGTGCTCCGACAATCTAGTTTTTTTGGCCAAACCGCAAGGGACCACGTGCTCTCCTGCATTTTGGACTGGGTTGGGAGGGGTTGGCCCGCCAGCCAGGTGGGCCTGGAGTTTGCCGTGTTCTCATGCCAGGATGAACTGTCGGCCCACAAGGGCTGCTTGTTGTGGGGAAGCCGGGTGGTCGTGCTCGCTCCGCTGTGCCAGTGAGTCCTAGCAGCCTTACACGAAATGCACCCAGGAATCGTGCGTATGAAGGCGCTAGCCCACGGCTATGTTTGGTGAACCGGAATGGACAGCGAAATTGAGGACTGTGTTAAACGCTGCCAGACGTGCCAAGAGTCCCAGTCAGAGCCACCCAGAGCCCCGGTGCATCAGTGGAAATCCTTCCACAAGCCATGGGCCCACCTGCACCTCTACTTTGCAGGCCATTCCAGGGCCAGATTGTCTTCATCCTGGTGGATTCATACTCCAAATGGCTAGTAGTGGTGCCAGTCCCCTCCACATCATCCCAAGCAGCTATTCACTCCCTGTGGTGGATCTTCAGCACACATGGCATACCAGGCATCGTTGGAATGGACAATGGGACGGCTTTCACCTTGTCCGAGTTTCAGGAATTCACGGACTACTATGCCATCTGACACATCTACTCTGCTCCCTTTCACCCTGCAACCAATGGCCAGGCTGAGTGGAGGGTGAGGACGACTAAGGAGTCCCTCCGCAGGTTTAATCTTGGAAGCTAGGCAGGGCCAGACATGGTTAATACTTAGACAGGAGACCACAAAGGAAGTCCAGGGTTACTACTTACAGGTGGGCAATGGCAACTCTTCTCTGTTTATCTCTTGCCTTGAAAAAGTCATGAAGTCAGTTGTGACTTAATGGTTCTTTCCACCATTAGTGTTATGATCAACCCACTGCTAGACTTGCTTAAGATTCTCAATGTTTCAGGCTCATCTATATATATAATAGCCAAAGTCCCTTTTGGGTGCAGATTTTTTTTTTTGCAATTTATTTTTAATTTGTATTGATGTTTAACATTTTCTATTCATTCACAATCCTTTTCCTCAAGTTTACATAACATAACCAAACATCAGATACATCAATTTCCCCCTTTATTATTCCCTCCCCCCTCCACCCAGTGACCAAAAAAGAAGAAGATCTTATTATTATATCTGTAACCATGAGCACATAGGAGCTGCGGTGGCTCAAGTGGTTAAGACGCTGAACTGCAGGCTGTGGAAGGTCAGTAGTTCAGCAGTTCAAGACCCGAGTTGCCGCATGACGGAGTGAGCTCCCGTCTCTAGTTCCAGCTCCTGCCAACCTAGTTCAAAAGCAAGAAATTGCAAGTATATAAATAGGTACCACTTCGGTGGGAAGGTAACAGTGTTCCGTGCACTTTGGTGTTTAGTCATGCCGGCCACATGACCACAGAAACGTCTTTGGACAGCGCTGGCTCTTTGGCTTTGAAATGGAGATGAGCACCGTAACCCTAGAGTCGGACTCGACTGGCTTTCGAGCAAGGGAACCTTTACCTTTGCCTTTTAACCATGAGCACACCCTATGGAGTTTTATAAATACATCATTATTGGGGGGCCCTTCTCTTACCCATCTTATATACCCAAACCATTTCTTCCTTATTTCCAATGCCTTATCTTCCCATGTCTTTTCCTATTTTATTATCAATAAAATATCTTATTGAATCCATTCATACAGGTACCAGTTCTAACTTTCCAAAGTCCATTTTAAAGCATCTTTCCATCTATATGCTATTATGGCATGAGCACCTAGAATCATAGCTTTAAACAAATCCTTTTTGGATTTATCTACTTTATTATTTCCCAGCAGTCCCATAAATAACTTTCTCATTCAACTCAACCTTAACACTACATAAATTATCCACCTTTTCCAAGATCAGATTCCAAAATTCCATTACCTTAGGGCATTCCCACCAAAGATGTGCAGAATATCCCCTTACCCTTTTACAATGCCAACACTTTCCCTTGATCATATACGAGAACTGAGCAGGTGTCCTATACCATTTCAAGGTGTTAAAAAAGCAACTTTTCAACAATGTAGATCCAGATAGAAAATGTAATCTTAACACAGGCACTTCTGCAATGAAAACATTTCAATGCATGTGACTTTGGCTACTATAGCAACAAATAAAGTTGGTTGGATTCTATCACTATGTATTAGCTACTGAGTGATCTACATGATTTATATCAAGATAATATGATCACAGGTTCTTATACTTCAGTTTCACAATAACAACATCAGCATGAACGAGAGATTGTTCCTACTAATTGTCAACATTATCAGCAGGACTCAAGCTGTCGTGAGCATGCTGGATCAGCCCTCAGCAATTCTGAATGACTACAACTGCTAAGGAATATGTGGTAGTAATTGCTTTGTCAGATAAATTTTGGAAATTACTGCTTATTATTGTTTCTAATAACTTTTAGCATACTTGTAGAATATGGAAACAAGTGTATCGTAGGGATGTGCAGTAGCAACTTTACTCGTTAAGATCCAGTCTAAACACAATCATTTTCTGAATGTGACCAGCATTATTTCTGGCATTTGAGAATGGTCAAAAATATTCTGATTGAACACTTATTCATGTGCCTTTTT
>NW_015190005.1:0-2921 GCF_001447785.1 Gekko japonicus
GTCTTCCTAGTGTGTGGTAGGAATAGGCTCCACCTGCAAGGACAGGGAGTTGCATTTATATGAATATATGTATCCCCTCTGTCATTTTTTTTCTTTTCATTGGCCTTCTCTTATTGATCCTCCTTCCTCACCTTTCTGTTTGTTTTAATTGCTGCTTTGCATGTAAAACCTCCAGATTCAGAGGCAGTCAACCTCTGAATCCCAGAGGAAAGAGCTCGGCCTCTGTACCCTGTTGTTGGCCCTCCAGAGGAACTGGCTGGGCCCTGTGTGAGACAGGATGCTGGATTACATGGACCATTGGTCTGGTCCAGTAGGGCTGTTCTTATGAAGGCCTCAGCCTCTCTGCCCTGATGTTGGCCTTCCAGAGGAACTGGTGGGCCACTGTGTGAGACAGGAGGCTGGACTAGATGGACCACTGGTCTGATCCAGCAGGGCTTTTCTTATGCACTAATGTTCTTATATTTGTATTGGTCTTACAGTCGATTTTAATGTCTATTTAACTATTCACCACCTCGAGGGCCCTAACTGGGCAAAAAGACAGGATACAAATATTTTAAATAAAAAATAAATATAAGGATCAGCCTTACACTGAATCAGTCCATTGGTCAGTCTATCTGAGTACTGTCTGCTCTTTGGTGGGTCTCAGATAGAAAAAGGTCTTTCTTGTCACCTGCCACCTAATATGCTTGATATAGAGATGCCAAGGATTGAACCTGGGATCTTCCATATGCAAAGCATTTGCTTGCCCCCATAGCCGGTCAACATAACCTACTGTTATCCACTTTTTGACCACTGCTCTCCGGGGTTTCAAGCAGAGACCTTTCCCAACCATGCAACAAGATCTTTTTAACTGCGCCAGAGCCTTTCAGTGGTGGCTCCATACTGGTGGAATGAGCTCCCAGCAGGCCCATAGCTACAGTGGGGCATCTCGGGGCCTGGCCCCCCCGACTTACTGCCCATCCAACCCAGCCCCCAATTTTTTGTTTTATTTGTGGTGCTCCCTTGGAGGTGTGTTGGGAGTGTCTGTGCAGGGTGCCCCCTGACTCATTTAAAGGCCCCCTGAATTAAAAACAATCCTGGCTATGGGCCTGGCTCCCAGAAGAGATCAGGGCCCTGCGGGACCTTCTACAGTTTATTATTTATTTATTTATTTATTTTTCGCATTCCCCCCGATGGGTTGAGGGCGGCTCACAGAGACAAGGAAAAAACCGAGCCATAATTAAAACATATGATACACAGTAAAAACATCCAAACATTAAAACAATGGTGCTCAATCAATTATTAAACGTAAGTCCAAGATGGCTCAGCTCAGTTCTTCTCCAGAATCTTCTGACCATTCCCACGTTCTTCCTCAGGGCCTTGCAAACGTCCTCTAGGTGCAATGGTGGTGGTGGTATAGTGGGGCGGTGGCTCCTACTCAAAAGCCTGGCGGAAGAGCTCCGTCTTGCAGGCCCTGCGGAACTGCATAAGGTCCCACAGGGCCCGGATCTCCCCCGGGAGCTCATTCCACCAGGTAGGAGCCGCCACCGAAAAAGCTCGCAGGGCCTGTAAGACAGAGCTCTTCCGCCAGGCCTTCAGTTAAGGAGCCACCGCCAACAACAACTGGAAGACATAGGGCCCTGTCCCCCAGTTTTGCCTGCCACATATATTTGGGAAAGATCAACGAGCTGACTATCAAGACAGACCACCCAATACATTAATATGACTGCTACCACCATCTTTAAGCAATTGCATTAATATAGATCCTGCTCGCACTGTAGGATGTTGAATCGTTTTAGACATTGAATTGTTTTTAGATGGTTTTATGATTGTCACAATTGTTATTTATGTGTTTTGTCTTCCATGTAAGCCGCCCTGAGTCTGCCTCAGCGGGGAGGCAGGGTATAAATCAAACAAACAAACAAATAAATAAATTAACTGGAGAGGGCAAGGACTGAACCCAGGTCTTCTGCACTGAGTGATAACACGGGTTCCACCGCTAAGTCAAGCCCTCAGTCCCCATTTCAGGTAAGGCACTATAGCCTAGCTCAGTGGTGGCGAACCTATGGCACGGGTGCCAGAGGTGGCACTCAGAGCCCTCTCTGTGGGCACGCGTGCCATCGCCCCAGCCAGGCCCAGACCATCATTAAAGTGTCGAATTCTCTACCAAACTATTTTAAGTAAATGAAAGCATTTGGGATTGCTTTCCTTACTTTGTTTGGATCATCTTAAGTTAATGTGTGAGTTGTTTTTTTCTAAAGTAAAACCTCAGTATTCAGGTTAAATTGCTGTGTTGGCACTTTGCAATAAATAAGTGGGTTTTGGGTCACAGTTTGGGCACTCGGTCTCTAAAAGGTTCTCCATCACTGGCCTAGCTGTTAGGAACCTCCTCTGAGGACCCCGTGCTGGGTCTTTTCTCATTCCTCTGGCATTCATACTGCAGTGCCATGAGAGGCAGAGAAGGGGACAGGAGATGCCTTGACAATTACGATGATGGAAAGCGGTCCAGGCGTCTTCATGGCTAGGAAGAAGGGGGAGAGATGCTCTTTGCTAGACCAGGGCATCCTTTACAGCTGGGAGAGATAATATGCCAAACCTTTGATGTGTTAACACGTCTTGACTGGAAGGTGCAAGTTTGGCGGGCTGGAGATGCAAAGTGTAGCACCCAGATTGGCTGGAGACCCCAGAGGATGCATGGGGGTGGGGTCTGTAAAGGGGCGCTGTCCCTTTGTTTGGGGTCTCCTTCCGGGCTTCCTTCTTGGGTGAGGATTGTGTGTTTTGCCATGTAGGAGGACAGGGGGATGAGGAGAAAGGGAGGTGCAGATGCACCAGGGCAGGCTGAGTGGCATGCAGAAGGTCCCAGGTTCAATCCCCGGCATCTCCAGTTAAAAGGCCCAAGTGGGAGGTGATGTAAAAGAACTCTGCCTGAGACCCCGGAGAGC
>NW_015190006.1:0-2783 GCF_001447785.1 Gekko japonicus
TTTTAGAGCAGTTTAGGGCTACATAGCATCTATACTTTCTACTGATTTGGCTGACTCCTAACTCAGCAATCTTATTGAATCAAGATGGAAGTCAGCACTGGACATGGACATGGAGTTTTTATCTGCACTGCTTGAGGAAATCTTTGAGGAGTCACATTGCCTCTCAAACTCAATCTTCCTGGCAATCATCCCTGTAAGTAACTTTCAATGTTTAGTATAGGCTACACTAGGAATTCTGAAACAGTCCATAAATCTGACATCCCACAGCAGGTTCTTTCAGAGAGAACCCCATGAATAGCTGCCTGAGCATCTTGAAGGAAGGATGAGATACAAATGTGTTTTTTAAAAAATAAAAACCTGATTTTCAATGCTGAGCTGAATATAAGGTGAAGGTTGTATTTAATTATGCCCTGTCAAGCACCCATATTTACTGCAGCACTAGCGATCTAATAAACAAAATCGAAGCGGAGATATACACATAGCATGAACAGAAAACTAGTGAACTTGTAAGAATGTTTTTTACAATGCTGTTTTCCAAAGTAGAGTCAATTGTAAGCGTTATACAGACTTCTTATGAGCTTTCATAAGAGCTACTCATCAGAAAGATGCCTCAGGTAAATATACAAGTGGTAAAACACTGATATCAATATTTGACATATGGATCTTAATGTAATTACTAAAATTCCTATTTCTAGCAGCTTCAAGCAAATAAGCAGGATCTTGATGAAATTTTAATTTGCAATGTACTTTAAAGGCTAGCAATGCTTTAGACTAATTAAATTTTATTAGTCCAAGGGTATGAAGTTAATTTAAAATGAATGTGGGCTTTTATTTTGCTAGTTGATATCTAATGTTTATTAAATGTAAATGTTATTAAAGCTGTTTGAATTGCCTAAGAAGAACATAAATGGAAATGGGTGGCATGGTCTTAAATTGCAAAATGGTTCTGTCTGGAAGAGTGATTTTGTGTGCGTGTGCGTGTGTGATGTGGAGATGTTGATACAGAAGGAAACCAGATGATTATAAAGAGGAAATCTCAGTCCTACATAAAGAAATTATTCACCAGACTAGTAAGAACATTATGCCTTTTCTCTGATAAAAGGGTTGTTCATTTCAGTCATTGATTCTAAACCTAGTTCTAAAAATTTCAGGTTCTGTCTTTGATATGTCTCAGATTTTACACACTTTTATCTATTTGGTCTTTGTCAATGCACTGCTAAGCAGAGTTTACAGCACTGAAGTTAATGGGCTTAGAAGGATGTAAGGTTGCTTAGGAGGGCACTGAAGTTACAATCCTAACAACACTACTGGGGGTAATTCCCATTGAATAAAATAGGGGGGGTGTTTAGATTAGATGAAGTGGTATTTTCTGTGAAAATTTGAGGCCATTATCTTTATAAACAACTGACCCATACCCTCATTTACTTTCCCTATTGAAAATAATGGCCAGGAATCATATGGATTTGAATTCAAAACTAGGGGTGTGCATTTGGTAAAGCTAAACCGAAAAAACCCGAAAAAAACTTTTCTAGCATTTTTGGGGTATTTGGCATACCGAATCAGCTCTATTATACTCGAATCCGAAATAGAAATGTTTTCTCTCTCTGCACACCCGTATTCAGAACTGGTAACGTCCTACCTGAAAAGAAGCAAGCATGGTAACTCCCCACCCCTGAAGGCCAGAGCCAAAAGTATAATGAAAGAGTTTTTTGGTGCATACCATTAGGTAGGAGAACAAAGTTTTATTCAAGGTAGAAGCTTCCATATGTGTGCACTTCTTCAGATAGAATGAAAGGTGCTACTGGACTCAAACTTTGTTCTGCTGTTTTAGACCAACACGGCTACCCTAGGCAGGGTCATTCTTGGTGTGCTACTTTACAGACTAAAGCATGAGGTTAACACAGGATTGTTCCAAACTGCACTGGACCTTGCTTTTTAAAAGGACTTCCTCTACTTAGCCATTTTGCCACAGCACTGAACTGAAGGTGGAAGATGTACCCATACTAACATATTGTTATATTATAGACTGGTATGCACGATTCTTTGGGTTTCAAACATATTTTGCACAACATCTAGTGCTGTTAAATGCTTGATAGGCATTGGGCTGGAGCCTAAGAACCGTGAATAGTGTTTAGCTCATGGAAACAGGGTTTTCCCACTTCTTTCTTCATGCTGCAGCTCCTTGCACCCCAAAACCACTCACAAAGATCAGCAAACCTTGCAATGGGTATGGGATGAGGTACAGGGGGCTACAGTTAAATGGAGGAAATTGTGGAAATTAGGAGCATCCAGTACTGAGTGGAAGAGCTTTCTGCACTTGGAAGCTGCTCCAACCCATGATAATGATTACTTTAAATTCTTGTACATTAACAGACTCCCAATCTCTGCTTCAGGACTCTTTTTCTGTTTCTTTTTAAGAAGATGAGTTGTTTTTTATACCCCGCCCTTCACTACCTGAAGGAGTGGCACATGCATCTCCTCCATCATCTCCTTTCAGTATACTGGTGGTGGTCTCCTCCTCCTCTTATTTGCCTTGTATGATTCCCTTCTAATTCATCTCTGCAACTAATGAGTGCAGCATGGTGTCTGCTTGGCTGCTTCGTATGTATGGGGAGATCCTTGTCACACTAGGGTGCTGTGGCCTCAGTAGAGGGAAGCAGGACATTGTGAGCATCTTCCATGGTCAGCAGACTCACCTGGATTTAATGATGCTCATCAAAGATTCCTTTATTGCCAAGAAATACATGCACATTGGTGCAGTTCAGCCCCATACCTAGGGATTT
>NW_015190007.1:0-2785 GCF_001447785.1 Gekko japonicus
GGCCCCGAGATGCCCCACTTTAGCTATGGACCTGCCCTGCCTTGAAACAGGCACTTGTGTACCCACTCATAAAGAATTCTACTCTGGATCCAGAAGAGTTGAATAACTGACCACTGTCCAGTCTCAAATGTATAATTCTTGAACAAGGTAATTGAGCATGTGGTGGCTGGGCAACTTCAGGAATGAATGAAGCAGGTTGGATCCATTCCAGTCTTGTTGCAGGCCTGGGTATGGGACAGAAATAGCCTTGGTAACCTTGGTGGATTACATGTGCTAGGAGATGGACCGTGTTAATTCTCTTGTAACCCTTGACTGCTTTTGATACCATGAATGATTGTATCCTTTTGGACAGCCTTTCAGAATTGGGACTGGAAGGTACTGTTATACAGTGGTATCAGTTCTGCTTCAAAGGTAGGTTTCACCATGTGATGCAGGGGGACTGCTGCTCTACCCATTGACTTATGGGGGTACCACAAAGTTCCATCTTATCCTTTATTTTTTTCAACAAAAATATTGTTGGGAGAGGTCATCTGGAGATTTTGA
The DNA here is from genome assembly GCF_001447785.1 of Gekko japonicus. Lineage (NCBI taxonomy): Eukaryota > Metazoa > Chordata > Lepidosauria > Squamata > Gekkonidae > Gekko > Gekko japonicus. The sequence continues at coordinate 544 of NW_015190007.1, forward strand.
CGAAGTTGCCATTAATATGCAGATGACATTCAGCTCTATCTGCTCCCAGCAGATCCCAGGGCAGATGTGAAAACCACAAAAAGGTGCCTGGAGGAGTTTTGGGATGGATAAGGGCTAATAAACTGAAACATAATCCTGACAAAATGGTGCTACGCGTGGGGGGAAGGTTTGAACCAGGAATTGAGTTGTCTCCTGTTCTGGATAGGTTGCACTGCCATTAAAGGACCAGGTGTGTAACTTGGGGGTGATGCTGGACTGGGCCCTCTGTTAAATAAACAAGTAGCAGTGGTAGCCTGCCTTTCACTAGCTTTGGCTGGTGAGCTAGCTGTGGTGCATGCCACTGTGGTGCATGCCCTGGTAATGTCTAGAGTAGATTACTGCAATCAGCTCTAAATGGGGCTGTGATGCAGTAAATGGTTAATGCTTTAACCCAGTCTGAGAGCCTTGAGTGACAGGAGGATTCAAATGGAATTCTACAGTTGAGAACGTCAGTTAGGAGGGGAGTTAAACATGGCAGTTGAGTGTGAAGGAGAGTTAAGAAGAGTGAAAGAATAAAGAAGAATCCTGAATTAGCGAAATTGTATGAGTGGCCCTTCCCTGAGAGAAATAGCTCCTAGCAAAGGGGGATTATCCCTATCAAGTGGTTAATAAGGGATATTGGAACTTACCTGAATGTTCCTGCCTTCACCAACTTAAGTATCTTTGAAACAAAGACACTAATGCTTGTTTATTTAAACAGAAACTGCCAAGAAATCTTTCTCCTCAGTTTGAAAGGCCTGACTGTATACCAAAACAGCTACTTGTTTGTGACATTGTGACAAACTATTTATTGTTTATATTTATACAGTAACCTCATTCCTGTTGCCTATATGCCTCCTAAATTCTAAACCTAATACCTTCTGACTACTTCCCCTCAACAGTGAAATAAAGCCGTTTGTTAGTTTTGAATTACCATCAGCTTTTTGTGTGCTGTTAACAGACAAAAATAAAAGTAGGATTTTGGTCAGTCCCTCAGTTCCTAGGCTGGCTTAGCATATATACATATATATTTAAACAATGGGGTGGGACAGACAGAGAAACAAAGAAGAAAGAAAAGAGGCTGCTTAGATAGGGAAAAAAATAAGGGAACCAAAAGGGAAAATGTTATTGGGGTTCCCATTGAAGACTGCCTGGATGCTACAGTTAGTACAGAATGCTGCAGCCAGAATGTTGACTGGAGTGGGTTGTAGGGACCATATCAGTTTAGTCTTGTTCCATCTACACTGGCTCCCAATTTAGTAACGGGATCAATTCAAGGTGTTCATGTTGACATTTAAAGCTCTATATGGCTTGGGATCAGCATACTTTAAGGATCACCTACTCCCATAGGAACCTACCCTGTCCACTCAGGTAATCTTTGAAGGTCCTACTTCATGTGCCCCACCAGATGAGGCTATATGGGTGGAAACCTGGGAAATGGCCTTCTCAGTCATGGAAACTTTGGAACTCCCTCTCCAAGCAATTCTGTCCCCCTCTATCATGTTCTTCCACCAGTAGATGAAGACTTTTATGTTTTGATTGGTATACCTCAAAAAACGGTTACTGGCTTTCCTCTCTGGGCATGTTTGTGTTTGTGTGTTTATAAGCTTTTATTGAATTTGTTTAAATAGTTTCAAATGCTGTTTTAATGTCTTAATGCTGAAATATTGTAATTTTCTGATGTTCCCTGCCTTGGGGTCACCTTGGGGTCACTATTTCAATGGAAAGGCAGCACAGAAAGATTTTAAATAAATAAATAAATAAATAAATAGTATTTAGAGCGGTGGCGCAGGCAGTTAAACCACCTGCTGGTAACATCTCCGAACAGCTGTTACAGCTGTTCGAATCCACCGTGGCCAGAGTGAGCACCTGGCCCTAGTCCCAGCTCCCGCCCACCCAGCATAACATCAAGATGCGAGTAGATAAATTGGGTACCTGCCTTAGATGGCAGGGGGCACCCTTCCCCTTCCGGGAGGCTGGAGGAGCGTTGGCGGCGAGGCGAGGCGGAGGACAACAATGGCACCGGTGGCGAGCGGCAAGATGGCGACCAGGTATAACATTGCAGCAGTCCAGACGTCGGCGGCAAAGGGCGGAGCCAGGAGATGCAAGGAAAGCGTGAGGCGCAGGCATGGGTGGAGCCACAATGGACAGAGCCGAAGCCGCGGTGATGCGCACTGGGCGCCGAATGGAGCTGTCGATCGTAGCCGACGCTGAGGACAGCAAG
>NW_015190008.1:0-2893 GCF_001447785.1 Gekko japonicus
CAGGTCCATGCTTACAATGGAAATCACAGTGATGAAGCAATGGCCAATTTCTGACTGAGGGTTTTTGGAGTGACATATGTGTTTTTTTTAGGTTTAATAGGTACAAGGTCTGAAGATCTTTCCCTTGTTCTCCTCTACCCAACAATCCTTTCAAACCTTGAAAAGCTTGATTCCTGGGGCTGCAAGATCCACATGGAATAGTCACATGGGTCCACTGGTGCACTAAAGAGTGGGGAGGAGCAAAATCACCTTCTCTTCCAGCTTATGCCAGCACATCTCCGTTGATGGAAGAGGAAGGGTGATTGTGCCCCCTTAGTCCCTAGTCAGTGCAGCCTCCCAACCCAGACTGGATTCAGGGAGGGGAACAAGGGCAAGATCCACGTTCATCAGCCCTTTCTGTTGATAGCTCTGGCCCAACTCATCCAGATCATCTGGCAGCATTGCTAAATATTGTAGGAATGGAAATCTCTCTCTCTCTTTTAGAACTCAGCAGCAGGTTACTGTTGTCCTCTTGGTCATTTATAGGCTTCAATGGCCTGATACTCTTCCCATTTCAGTAAATTGCAAATTCCAACACAATCACTTGCTGAAAAATAAAATAAGCAATCTTTTGAAAGAATCTGGATATTGCGAGCAATCCATTGCTTTAAGTGATCTCATAAATACCTTTATCCTTCCAGTATGCAGAAGCTTGGAAAGAAAATGGGGGGAGAGGTACTTGGAAGTTTGTGTGTCGGCATTTTTTAAAGAGAGTTTGCTGTTGATCTTGCAGTCTCAGTGTGTGCTATAAAATAAAACATGGCAGAATAATCAAATACACAATGCTTATATGAATCATGACCTAGAGCACTAGGGTCGTTCTGTCTTGTGGTTAATGGAACAAAGACAGCTTCAAGAAGGGAAAAAACAAAACAGTGGACCAAAACATTTGAAAACAAAACAAAACAAAATTGAGACCCTGAGTGGATTTTTTGTTGAAGAGGTCACATAGCGTTTTAACGACAAAATAAAGGTCACAATATTAATAATGATGCGGAAGTACATACGTGTTTCAAAAGAGAGCACTGCTTTCCTAACTTCTTTGGCAAGTGGGATTCAGACTAAAGAAAATGCCTGGATTTAGGCTCTCTGAGACACCTGCAAAACCTTCTCAATAATCCCCTCTGAAAGATTCACTAGAAGCCACATGGCATGGATGATCACTAGTTAAGAGCAGCATATACTAACACCTGAGAAAAGAGTCCTTTTATTCAAGGCTTTTTTGTGCTTGTATGTGCTGGTACAGCATCCTGGCATTCCTTTCGGCTGGTGGTTCTCAGACCTTCTTTCCTGGAGTCAGGCTGGGTAGGCTTGCCAGCTCTGGGTGGGGAGGGACTTCAGCAGGGCACAATGCCACAGAGTCCACCCTCCAAAGCAGCCATATTCGCCGGGGAAACAAATCTCTATTGCCTGAAGATCAACTGTAACAGTGGGAGATCTCCATGCCCCACCTGGAGGTAAGCAACCCTATCCATCCTTCAACTGAAGTTGCACCCACGGATGATGTCAGCTGGTATGATGGTGGCTGTTGGCTGCTCTGTCACCTTTTTATCTGGCCTGTCCACATCCTGTCTTCACAAGTTCATCTGCCCTCTGCCTTTGCTGGCTTGCCTCCCTATCCTTTGCCATCACTGTAGAGTTGCCAGACCCCCAGTGGAGGGGAGGGTCCCCTACCACCAGGTCCCACCACCCTGCAGCTGAACAGCTGGCCCTGCCGGCGGGAGGGGACTTACCTGGAAAAAGAGTGAGACCCAGTCAACATTGCAGCAACATGTCCATGTCACTTCTGACATGACCCAGAAATAACATCATTGTGTCGGCAATGTCAGGACAATGTTCTGGTATTCGGGCAAAAACTCTATGGTAGAAGTCAAATTTACCATTGGTTTTGGCCAAATACCAGAGCATTCCATTGATTTTGGCCAAATACCAGAGCATTGCCCCAACATTGCTTTGTGATGATGTCACTTCCAGGTCACATCAGAAGTGACATAGACACATCACTACAACATTAACTGGGCCTCCCTCCCACTACCAGTAAGTCCCCCATTCCCCACCAGTTGCCATGAGGGACCTGGCAAGCCAACTTCACTGTCAGCTTTAGGGCTTTCTGCACTCCACTTCTATCATTTGGGGTCTGCCTGCTTCACTTTTGCTGGCTTGACTGCCCACCTCCTGCTTTCACAACCAGCCCACCAGCCCAACTAGGGTTGCCAGGTCTCACCTTCTTCCCAGTGGGGGGGGGGGACCTTTGGGCCTTGCCAGGATCTTCTGCTGCATGTGCAAAGCATGTGTGGCACTATGACATTACCTGGAAATGACATCAGCACACCACCCACGCTCTAATTTTGGGGTTCTATGGTTTGAGCCCAGATTTACCATAGAGTTTTGCACAAAAACTAGAGTGTCACTGTGTGATATCGACAGCACAATGACTTCACTTCTGGGTGACATCATTGCACCGTATTTCAAGGCATTTTTTGGGTGGGGAGAAGCTCACAAAAGTGGGGGAAACCCTGCCCAGACTGGGGGGCTGGCAGTCCTAAGCCCAACGGTCTTCTGTGACCCACTACATTTTCTTGGGCCTGCCTGCCCTGCCTTTACTACCAGCCTGCCAGCCCTGGGGCCTTCTGTGGCTGGTCCAATGAGTGAATGGTCCTGATTGAGGGCCAAGCTAAATGTGACACCATTTTAGATAAGAAAAGAACCATCTTAAAATAGCCACAAGGGCCTGATTCTGATTGGGTTCATGTTGTGGCAGTAATAGCTGATCTTGTTTCCCACCTCTGTGCCTTTTAAGGTACAGAGCGGGCAAACAACATCTCCTGTTGCCAACCGCACCATGGACCCAATC
>NW_015190009.1:0-2726 GCF_001447785.1 Gekko japonicus
TGGAAGAGGAAGGTGGAAGGAAGCCCCAGTGGTGGAGCCTTCTGGCCTCTTGGTGCTCTTGGCCTTCAGGACAGAGATCCGGGCAGAGCCGAGCAAGGGGGGAAGCCAGAGGGATTCCCCCCAGAGGAGCAGGTTCCCCGCCTGGCTCAGAGGCCCAGAGGGAGCGTTTCTGCACCTCCACATCCTTCAGCCAAATCCTTCCTCTCCCGATCTCACCTGCCGCTCCTTCTGCACAGGGACACTTTCCTGCCCCTTCTCCTGGGCTGGGCTCTCAGACAAGGTTCCTGCCCAACACCTCTGGCCTGTCGGAGAGACGCCTACAAGGGTCCAAGGCTCACCTGTCCCTCTTGTCCTTCTGGGGTTTCCCTGAAGAATCAGCCTCGAGGACAGGCGGGAGCAAATGGGGTGAGAGGCTTAGCCTGTGAACATCCTCAAAAGCACCAAACAGAGACCCTGAACTCTCCCAAAGAACCCTGGAGGCATACATCAAACAGCTTGGTTTGTAGTATAGAAAAACGATATTGAACCTGGTCTACGGACCCTTTTGTTCTGATCCACCAGGGCAGTTCTCGTGTGTCTCCTGAGCATGTGAAGGTTTGTGATGCTCAGGGGTGTCTCCCTAGCCTCTTTGCTTTCCCATGTGACTGTCTCTGTCTCTCCTCCCCCCCTCCCCCCAGAGAGAAGCCCCTCTTCATAGCCAAGTGACTGACGGCATCTCTACGCCATCAGGGGTGACCCAAGAGAAGGGGAAGGAGATGGACGAGCAGAACCCGGAAGGACCTGGAACTGGCAAGACAGCGAGGAAAGACCCCCATCCCGCCCAAGCTGGGAGTGGTGCTGAATTCTGGGAAGGCCCGGTGCCAGAGATCCACTCTCAGCTCACTGCAATCCCAGACGTACATTGCCGACGCTTCCGGCAGGTCCGCTACCATGAGGCCGATGGGCCCCGAGAGGTCTGCAGCCAGCTCCATGGACTTTGCAGCCACTGGCTGGAGCCGGAGAGTCACACCAAGAAGCAGATCCTGGACCTGGTGATCCTGGAGCAGTTCCTGACTCTCCTGCCCCAGGAAATGCAGGGCTGGGTCAGAGGATGTGGGCCGGAGACCAGTTCCCAGGCGGTGGCCCTGGCCGAAGGTTTCCTCCTGAGTCAGGCAGAGGAGAAGAGGCAGGCAGCGCAGGTGAGGGGATTCCCTACAGGTCTGTCCAATTCAAACAATGATATCTGGCCTTCTCCTACAGGCTCCCTGCCAAACATGTGATCAGGTGTTAATCATCCCAATGGGAGGTTTAACGGCCTCCTTCAGCAGCCTCTTCTACAAGAGAATTTCTGATCCCTCCAGCTAACTCACCTGGTCTGCTGATGGAAGGGTGCAGAGTCTGGGAGTGGGGCAGGATCCATTCCTTGGTCTCTTCTCCATTCCATCTCTTATTCCTCTCCCTCCCTGTTTTTTTAGATGTGGGCACCATCCCTGAAGATAGAAGCGACATCCCCTGAGGCGGAAGGAGCTTCCTTGGAGCAAGGGCAGAGGGTGCAGGCCGTGGAGCGTGCCCAAGATGCCCTCTCTGGAGGTAAGGAGGACTCATTGTGCCTGGGTGCGATTGGGGCACCCCTGTGAGTTTGATGAATTCCTCCCATCAAATCCGGTGCCTCCATAGAGGCAAGGTTAGGTAGTTGCCTTAGGGCGCCACATTAACGGGACGCCGCTCTGATCTGCCGCCGCACCCGGCCCCACCCCTCCCTCGCCAAGAGCCCTGGGCTGCTCCGCTCGTCGCCCTGGCTGTGGTTGTCCAACTTGGATCAGCGCCTCCTCCTTCTCCTGGCCCCTTCCAACCACCGGACCGGGCACAGGGGCCATTCCTGGCTGGCTCCGTCCATCCCCTGGGCCAATGCGGAAATTGTCAGCTTGTGCAGACTAGGTGGGGGGAGAGAGGGAGGGTGCTAGGGTGCAGCCCCCGTCGATGATGCCGGACCTTGTAGTCCACGCACTTTGCTGGGGGTGGGGACCGAGGTTCCCATGTGCAGCAGAGCCGCGCACGTCGGGCTGGGCTTCGACGTTCGGTTTCAGTTTGCCTGATGAGGAGAGGAGGGCTCCGCAAGCCCGGGGGCAGAGGGGGGCCCCCAGCCTCACTCCTTGATGGGCTGCCTTTCTGCCCCCCACCCCCCGGATTGTTGCAAACAGCAAAGGCTCTCCTTCCTCCCAGCCCGGCCGGAACTCAGCTCAGGAGCTCTACCCAAAATACAGGAGCTGTCCAGTTTTCTTTAAACCTTTGTGAAATGGCACTTGAGGCGAATTAACTTTCAAAGCAGAATAAAGATTTTATTAAACAGGCAGGGAATATATGTAAAAATGGAATAGTCAAGGTACTGAGATTGCCCAGGTGAAAACTTTCTAATATTTACACAGCTGAATTCATAGAACATTCAAGAGCATGTATTTGTAGTTTTGTTTCAAGACTTTCGATTTCTTCCTTCCTTTGAGGGGTGCTTTGTTTAGTATATTTCAGCACAATACAGTTCTTATTGATGTTTCTAGATTTCTTCCTTCAGATACTGCAGGTTTTCCTTTAGCTAATACAGCTCTTCGTTCACTCTTGAGGTGTCTGAGCTTCTCCCCTTTATCACAGCCCAGGGTTCTCTTCCCAGCCCCTTTCACTGGCAGGAAGTTATCCTCCTTGTCCCTAAGAAGCAATGACTCTTTTTACTATTTGGGTTGTCTGGGAGTTCT
>NW_015190010.1:0-2740 GCF_001447785.1 Gekko japonicus
AAAAAGTTGCATTGGTAACAGCTGCTACCACAGCAGAAGCATCTTCACCGTGCAGCTGAAGGTAAACGGTGACAGCCATTCTCTGACTGGCTCTGCCTTTGGCAGCAGCCATTTTGTGGCAGCCATTTTGTGGCTGCACCCACCACACTGGGTCAGAATTCAAAAAGAGCCAATTGGCTCAAAAAGGTTGGGGACCCCTGCTCTAGGATGCACAAAAGCTCATTTTTCAGTTTTTACCAGAAGTGGCATCTACACACCGGTGCAACAGTAGCACGTCCCCTTCCCCCCCCCATTTCTTCCCGCCACTGCTTGAGGTCCCAGCAGTCAATGAGGCTGGATGCCAGCACCCCTATCAGTGAGGGCCTCCCCTTATCTCTTCAGGGTTGCTCATTCCACAGAGCAGGGGCACACTGGAAAAGGCCCAGGTCAGGTCAGTGCCACCCTAAGCGGGGGAACAGCTAGCAGGTGGCAGCCTGAAGACTGTTGTTGACCCACATGAACATATGGGAAAAGACAGTCCTACATATATGTGGACCCCAAGCTATGATGGGCTTTAAAAGTCATAAACAGTATCTTGAATCAAACTCAAACGAACGGGCAGCAAATGTAGCTGTTATAGGGTTGCCAGGTCACTTACCGGTTGCAGCGGGAGGGAGTGGGTCCCAGTCTGGGACATTTGTGTGTGTGCACCATGATGACGTCACCCGGAGGTGACGTCATCATGCTAGGCATGTTGCCAGAGGACGCTCTAGCATTCAGCTTGAAAACTCTATGATACCATAGAGTTTTCAGGCTGAATGCTAGAGTGTACACCGGTGACATGCCCAGTGTGATGACGCCACCTTTTTCTATGGCAGCCATCTTGTTGCTGTGTCAGAATTTCAAGGGTGCCTACAGGCTCAAAAAGTCTGGGGACCCCTGAGCTCGCCCCTGACAATAATGAGGGTGCCACCTTCTGGACCAGTTGCAGTTTCCAGCTTGTCTTCAAGGGCAGCTCTAAATAGTGTGTTACGGTAACCCAACCATGAGATTATAAAAGCAGGAGTCAGCAAAGCTAGATCAGCAGAGTCTAACAAAGAAGAGATTTTTTTAAAAAAAAAACAGATGCAGCTGATCGAACATACAAACGTAAGAAGCCATGATGGATCAGGCCAATAGGCCATCCAGTCCAACACTCTGTATCACACAGTGCCCAAAACCCAGGTGCCATCAGGAGAACCACCAGTAGGGCCAGAACTCCAGAAGCCCTCCCACTGTTGCCCCCAAGCACCAAGGATACAGAGCATTGCTGCCTCAGACATAGTGTCCTATCTATACATTGTGGCTAATAACCACTGATGGACCTCTGCTCCATATGTTTATCCATTCCCCTCTTGAAGCTGCCTAAGCTTGTAGCCACCACCACTTCCTGTCAATGCACCCTCTAAGCTGTGGAGCCTTGTGAGCAAAAATTCTACTTTGTGAGCTACTGGCATTAAAGCTGCGATTGAGCGATTTGACTACTGCATAAATTAGTTTGCTCTGGAGCCCTCCTTCCTGAGCCGAGACAAAAATGTGTGAGCTGGAGGCTGAAAGACTGTGAGCTAGCTCACACTAACTCAGCTTAGAGGGAACACCGTTTCCTGTGGCAGTGAAATCCATGTGTTACTTACTCTTGGGGGTGTTCTAGAAAATTCTCTCGGCCACTGTGCCAACCTTCCTTTCAAACAGCAACTGATTAGGTGGAATGATTAGGTGGAATGACATTTGAGGCTGTTCATGTCAGCGGTGCCTTCAACTTCTTCACTTTTCCCAACTTGCCCTGCTGAGCAGTCCCCATTTTTCTCTGCACACATCCAGATCTCTCCCTCCTGTCTCTCTTTCTTTACTGCTTTCTCCTTACAGGATTCTCTGCCCCATTCCCCATCTTCCCACTTGCCTTTGTGCGCATAAGTCCATGTGATCACAGAGATCATCTGGGTGCATTGGCAAGTCTGATAATGTATACATTGGTTTAGCCTACTTTACCTAGGGTGTTACAAAATTGATGCGAAGTCTGCCTGAGTCTATCATGAGATAATTCCGGGCAGCCTCAATATCCTTAGCTTGCAATCAGTTAGCCAGTTTAAAGGCCGCTGTTAAAAAAGACTCGCAGAATTCAAGGGTTTTCTCCCCAACCCCCACCCCGTCAACTGCTAACTTCATTCGTATGTGTTCACACTTCTGACTTGTCAGTCGAGCCCGGTAAAATACGGCTGTTTGAAATGGCTCGCCTGCGGCCAGCTATCAAATTATTACTCTCCGTTCGAAAGCGCAAGATGGCATTTTCGTAGATAAGGGAGGCCGGCCCAATATCCAGCCTCGAGTTTGGCACCATATAATGATTAAAATGTGTGCTAAAAGGAGCAGAGTGCCGCTCATCATATCGCTCGCTCCAGAGGTCACGCTGGGGCTTAAGGATAGAGATTCCCAAATCCCTGTAATAAATTGATCTCTGCCAACTTTTACTTTTTACGGAGACAGCCGTCCGTTCCCTGCTGCCGGCACTCAATTGGTAGAGATTCTAAAACAACAAAGGCATTCTGCCCTTCTATTTATCTCTTGGGGGCATCAAGAAAACTGCAGGAGTATAGTCCCTCACAAGGGCAGCTTGCACAAGAGCAGTTTTATTTATTTATTTATTTATTATTTTCTATTTATAACCCACCTTTCCTGCGCAGGAAGGCTGAAGATGGCGTACAACAAGTTAGAATACAATAAA
>NW_015190011.1:0-2668 GCF_001447785.1 Gekko japonicus
AAGGGTCAAGCCTCTGCTTAGACCCCTGACCCCACTAAACCCCTACTACTGCCAAAAGCCCTTGCCGTAAGTTCTGCAGAAAAATGTTGTTACACTTTTCTGACAGGTGGACACCATCACCCCTGTACAGCTCGTGACTATCAAGCCTAATCAGGGGGTGTGACAAATCGTGGCCTGACCCAACTTTCAAAATGTGCCAGATTTCCCCGTTTGCCTTGTGCCGAGCCCTTTCGATCCCCTTGGGATCAAAGGTGCCCCACCATTCCCTGCGTGGGATCATGGCTGACCAAACAATCATTGTATTTGGCCACTGGCACTGAATGAATTCAAAATCATCCCTGGCCTGCAATACTAGGGCGTTCCCTTTCAAGAAACCCAAATCATTGCCGCCCAGGTGTATAACCAGCACATTGGGTGGAGATCCAGTACCCTTCCCAAACAGAGGTTGAAGAAGGCCCGCCCAGCATAGGCCGCGACGTCCCATTCCACCATGGCCCATCTGAGAGCTGATGGCCGATTTGTTTGCTCGGTGGGCTGCCCAGAAAATGAAGCTGTGTCCGCAGATGAGAATCCTTCTTCTCCTGCCACAGAACACAGCACCTGGAAAGAAAAAACAGTGAACCACCGAACCCAATGAGAAACAGATCACAACATGGCAAGGGAACACACATAACCCTTGTATGCAGAAGACCTCTAGCGCCCCAAGCGCTGAACGTCAGTGACTGAATAACCCATGGAAGACGCAGTGGAAGTGGCACCAATCTGAAATGAGTGAGTCCCAAACTTCACCCCAGAAAGGCCTAACTTGCCTGAAGCCTGGGCAGTAACCAACCAAAACTGATGTTTGGTCAGCAGAGTCCCATCTGCATGCCTGAAGAGGTAGCCGGCTTCCATTCCCCGCAAGGCCAAGTACTGAGACAGGGCCAAAATTGGGCAGAGTTCCCGATTGGAACAACCACCCAGTTTAATAATGGATCCCTTATGCTTCTGATCTGTCTTGGAGCTCCTAATGCTAACCTGCAACCCAGTACCTTGGAACTGAATATCCCGCACCTGCAAGGCTTTCCCAGACTGGTCAGCCTTAGACTGGGCTACTAATTCACTCACCCGGAGAGCCCAAAAAAATGCAAGCAAAGAAGCTGCATTAAAAAGGCATGCCTCAAAACCCGAAGAGCAAACATCATTCCAGGTTGCTCGCAATCCCTTGAGGACCACCGGGGAAATGAAGCACCTCTTGTCTTTCTTTGCTCCACTTTCACATGCCCAACCTTCAGGGGTCTTGAATCGCTGATTTCTGTAACTGTCCTCAACTGTCTGCAGTCTCGTCTAACTGTGTTTTTACCTCAGAACATTGAGATCCACAGCTGAGCAATCAGAGGGAGGTGGGTGCAAGCAGGCAGGTTTTACCTCAGAACTTTGAGCTACACAGGCTGCGATCATACACACAATTAGACCTGCCATAAGCATGAATGCCAGGTGGATTTAAAGGGTGTGATCGGACAACAACATCTGGGAAGCACCTCGCAGCCATCGGCAACCCGTTCTGCTCCACCGCTGAAGCAAAGTTAAAAGACACCAGGGAAAATCCAGTAAAAATGGGCTGTGATGGGCCACAGACAGACTTTCCCCTGTCTGATCGCTCCAGCGCGCTCTCATGGGGTCAGGATGGTCTGATCAGATCATCCCAACTTCGTGACATTGTTTTTTACCCCCTTCTCAATATGCACATCATCGCAAACTCCATAGGGAGCCCTCAGTGCAGAGATACAATTCATCGATTCCTCGTTTGAGCGCATCAAAAACAAATGACAACCCTCCCAACTCACCCACGGTTGCGTCTGATCTCACAGTGGCGGGCTGTGCCTGCAGCTTCCAAGGACTGTATGATCGCGCAACTGGGGGTCAAATTATTCCAGAGGAAATAGCCTCGATCCCCCCCGTTTTATCTTGCACGTGTGACTGTGACCACAGTTGACCAATCCGTGGGGGGGGGCAGCAGCCTGCCAGGCACATGGGAAACAATTGGGGGAACACATTTTGCCCCCTTTTTAACCCCTTATTTATTTATTTATTTTATTAGATTTATATACCACCCTCCCCAATGGGCTCAGGGCAGTATATAAATCTAATAAACCCTTAGGGATCATGTTTCTCAGAAATATCTTCGTAGTGGGGGTTGACGTCATGGTAGGAATGCACTTCCCTTATTTTCGATTTCTTGGTGCAGGGGTTTGACCTGGGCATTGAATTGGGTGTGTGTGTGCAGGGCATACTGTTGTTGTTTTTTTAAACAAAAATTCTTCTAATTTATGTTACATTTAAGAAGTGGGACATAACAACATCCGAGCAATCAGATATTAAGCAAGTTCATATGAACCAATTTTCTAGAACGAACATTGTAAGAAGTTAAATAACCTAATACAGGAAACCACTTCTCTACAAATTTGGGGTATATTTCTATAGTGGGTGGGAGTGTGGCTAAGCTGGGCCAGCAGCATCACTAAGGTTATCCTGCTGGGGTGGCCTCCCTGATGAATTAAAGTACCCTGGTCCTGCTCCTACACCTGACAAACACCCACCTGTCTGGTGTAAGGGGGGGATTGTGTGGTTGGCCATTTCTGATGGTAGTTGGCCATTTCTGATTTCCTCTCTGCAGTCTCCTGTAACT
>NW_015190012.1:0-2744 GCF_001447785.1 Gekko japonicus
ACATTGGTCATAGGACAGATTTAGCCTCTTCCTAGGGGTGCCTTTGAGAGCCTCCTTTTACTTTCCACCATATAGCTGAATGCCACAAATTTTGATGAGTGCTTCATTTGGGGTTTTCAAGGAGACAGGAGTCAGTGGTAAGAGAAAGCACTTAAGGGAATATTGGTGAGGGAAGGGAAGTGTGACAATATGGGTAGGATGAGAGCCCCAGAACAGCATAATAGAGTAGAGAAAGAAACTTAGAGGAATCTGTCGAGATTGGGGCAATATGTAACCTAAAGTAAAACTAACTGAAGGGACTGAAAGAGGGACAAACAGTGTTATGCTTGTAGTATGATACAGCTCCTGACCAGGATGAGGAAGTGAATGCTGCCCTCCTTGAACAGCTTGACAGGGTATCCAAACAATAGACCTGATAGTTATGGGTGACTTTAACTTCCATGATGTGTGCTGGGAGACAAACTCAGGCAAGCATCCACAGTCACACAAGTTCCTGATATTTCTGGCTGACAACTTCCTTTATTAAATGATGGAAGAAGCTATGAGGGGCTCAGCTGTACCTGACTTAATATTGACCAACAGGCAAGAGATGGTAGATGGGGTGAAGGTGGTGGGGACCTTAGGGGAAAGTGATCATGTCCTGCTGGAATTCCTTTTGCTGTGGGGGACCAAGGAAGTTCATAGCCACATGTGTATGTTAGATTTCAGTAGGTCAGACTTTAATAAATTCAGAGGCATGACAAGAAACATTCCATGGGCAAGACTGCTGGAAGGGAAAGGAGCAAGTGAAGGGTGGGCTCTCCTAAAACAAGAGCTCTTGCAAGCTCAAGCCATCACTGTTCCAACAAGAAGGAAACATGTTAGCGAATCCAAGAAGCCAATATGGATGAATAGAGAACTTCATGATGTGCTAAGGGTGAAAAAGGAAATCTCTACAAAATGGAGGCAAGGACACACCTCTCAAGAAGAATAACTGTGGGTTGCTAGGCACTATAAGTCAGCCATCAGAGAGGCCAAAGCTCACATTGAGCTAAAGCTGGCCAGGGAGGCTCGCTACAACAAGAAAATCTTCTTCAGATATGTGAGGGGAAAAAAAAGAGGTGATGGGCCCACTGTTGGGTGAAAATTGAGAAACTCTGACCGAGGACAGAGAGAAAGCAGAAAAGGTCAGTGCCTATTTTGCCTTGGTTTTTTTTCCCTGAAGAAGAGAACAGGCTCTAAAGATGGTAGTAGGCAAGGCACTGCATCTGGGCTGCTGGTTGACATGGACACAGCAGTAGTTCAGAAGCACCTGGCTGCACTGAATGAGTACAAATCCCTTGGGCCAGATGGTATGCACCCAAGAGGGCTCAAAGAACTTTCTAGAGAGAGGGCCTCTGTCCATCATCTTCCAGACCTCTTGAAGGATGGGAGACATGCCACAAGCCTGGAGGAGAGCAGACGTTATCCCAATTTTCAAAAAAGAGAGGAGGGATGAATCAGGAAGCTACAGGACAGTCAGCCTGACCTCTGTCCCAGACTGGAGCAGATTTTAAAGTGATCAATCTGTGAGCATCTACAGGACAACCTGGTGATCTGGGAAAGACAGCATGGATTTGTCCCCAATAGGTCCTGCCAGACCAACCTCATTTCCTTCTTTGAGCGAGTGACGAGCTTACTGGATCGAGGGAATGCTGTTGATGTTGTTTACTTGGATTTCAGTAAAGCTTTTGACAGGGTTTCTCATGATGTTCTGATGGGTAAACCAGAGGACTGTGGGCTGGACTCTAGGATAGTTAGGTGGATAGGGAATTGGTTGGAGAACCACACTCGAAGAGTAGTTGTCAATGGCATTTCACCTGAATGGAAGGAGGTGTCCAGTGGGGTGTCACAGGACTCGGTTCTAGGCCTGGTACTTTTCCATATTTTTTATAAATGATCTGGATGAGGGTGTGGAGGGGTTATTCATTAAATTTGCAGACGACAACAAATTGGGAGAAGCGGCAAACACACCAGAAGATAGAGATAGAATTCAACAAGATCTGAACACACTGGAAAAGTGGGTGGATGGGAACAAGATGCAATTTAACAAGGATAAGTGTCGAGTTCTGCATCTGGGTAACAGATTAGGAACACACATGTTGGATAGGAATACACTTCTGGGTAGCAATGTATGTGATCAAGATCTTGGGGTAGAGGTGGACTGTAAGTTAAATATGAGCAGCCAGTGTGATGCAGTAGCAAAAAAAAAGCTAATGTGATCTTGGGGTGTATCAACAGAGGCATACCATCCAAATCGTAAGATGTCATAGTCCCACTGTACACTGCATTGGTCAGGCTGCACCTGGAGAATCATGTGGAGTTCTCGAGACCTCACTTCAAAAAGGATGTGGACAGCATGGAGTGTGTGCAGAGAAAAGTGATGAGGATGATCGGGGGCCTAGAGACCAAGCCCTATGAGGAAAGGCTGAGGAACTTGGGAATGTTTAGTTTGGAGAAGAGGAGGTTGAAGGAGGACATGATTGCTCTCTTTAGTATTTGAAGGGCTGTCACTTAGAGGAGGGCAGGGAACTGTTCCTGTTGTCAGCAGAGGATAGGAATTGCAATAATGGATTAAAATTAAGGGCGGAAAGGTACCAGCTGGACATTAGGAAACACCTTTTTACAGTAAGAGTTGTGCAACAGTGGAATCAGCTACCTAAGGAGGTGATGAGCTTCCCCCTCACTGGTAGTCTGTAAGTAGCGGCTGGACAAACAGTTGTCAG
>NW_015190013.1:0-2680 GCF_001447785.1 Gekko japonicus
GACTGACGTTGATCGATGGTACCCTTACAACCTCTAGCCATAACTTTAATGACCACTCCCCTAGACTTGTTCCCCCTGTTTTCTGGGTCTTGCTTTCCCACAAAACTCTATGGCTCTGTACTTTTCAAACTTAACAATCCCTTCTCAACTCAGAGCATTTATGCTGGTCAGATTCAATATATTTCCCTCGGCCATGGTCACAGACAGATATAAGGGCATGATGCCCTCTGGGGGCCTGATCTGGCTCCCAGGCCGCATGTTTGACACCCCTGGTCTAAAATATTGCAAGAACCACAATTGAATTGGTCACATATATAATCTAGCTAGGGGAAGAACTGCTGTTGTAGAGGCCATTGGGTCTAGCAAACACTGTATAGAACATGCAGTTTGAAAACAGTACACCTCTAGCCTTGTTCCCACCGTTTTCTGGGTCTTGCTTTCCCACAAAACTCTATGGCTCTGTACTTTTCAAATTTAACAATCCCTTCACAACTCAGAGCATTTATGCTGGCCAGATTCAATATATTTCCCTCGGCCATGGTCACAGGCAGATATAAGGGCATCCCCTATGAGGCAAGACTCTGCAGATGTCTCTGCAAAGAACCTGACTCTGTTCAGCATATCCTCTTAAACTGCCCGCTGTTGCTCAGCTATGTTTACACTTGATTAGCCCTCTCCTTCAGCTCTCTAAGGCTGTGACCAATAGAGGTATTGAATTCTTACTAGCGGACAAAAACCCCAAAGTTACTGAGCAGGTGGCAGAGTTCCTGGCAAATGTACTTAGGGGCCAAGGAAAAGAGGGAAGAAAAGAGGAAGAGGAAAGGAGATGGAGAGTGAGTGAGAGCGATAAGGTGTATCTCAGATAGTTAAGCTTCTTACTGTAACTGTTTTAATTACTGTGATACTTGAGATTACTGTTCCAAACTTTTATCACTTTACCCTATTATTATTGCTATATACAATCTTACAAATCGCTGTACTCTGATTGTTTCTCTTTGTTGGTATATGGGCTGATTTGTACTGATCTTTTCTTTTTAAAGTTATCGTTATGCCAATAAAGGTTATCGGAATTCGAATTGGAATATCTGGAGGTAGGACCCCCTTTCCTAACATAGCATCTAGAATTGCACCAATAAACTGAACCTCTTTAGTGTGTTTCAGTTTAGATTTCATCCAGTTTATCCCTATACCCAATCTTTTGCATGTATCAGTAACCAGTCTTAAATCCTCTCTCAACTGTTCTCTACATGTAGCCATAACCAAGCAATCATCTAACTGTAGCCATAGCCAACCAATCATCTATCGTACAGCTTTTCAAACATAAGTGGGCCACAGTGCATTTTGTGAACACAATCTGAAGTATTTCTTATGCTCCTTATGTATTGCAGTATGAAAGTATGCATCTTTCAGGTCCAATACTGAAACCATAAATCCTTCTTCAGTAATTGTAGCACTTGTATCAATGATGTCTTACAAAATTTAGACACCTTTAAGAATTTGTTTAACTACCTTAAATCTAAGATTGGTCTAGTCCCTCCCATCTTTCTTCTGTACTAGAAAGAAATGGGAGTAAAATCCAGTGGGTTTATCTGGGGTATTTATTACTTCTAACACCCCTTTAAGCATAAGTGCATGTACTTCCTCTTGCAGCTGGGGTAGTACATTATTCACAGTTTTAACCAGTTGCTGTGTCCTCAGTAAGGAACTAAACCCTAACTTATAACCATTTCTAACAATACTAAGTACCCATTTATCTGTTGTAACAGAACACCAAACTTTAAAATAAGCCATTGTCATGATCTGTGTAGGACTGGGAGACGGGGCCTGGTGCAGCCTGGTCCCAGGAGAGACCTGCATGGCAGTGGAAAGCAGACATAGCCTACAATCCCCATAAGGCTTAGCAACGGTTGTAGCCAATCAGTGTCCAGGAATTCTTTGAGGTGATTGTTACATACTTTGTGGGCTGTGGGAAAACGGTATTATTTCCTCTCACAGAGCTAAACTGAAGGGGACTGTGATATAAACTCTGTGTGCTGTGAGGAAACTGTTCTTTTGCTCTTCTGCAGTCTTGTCTCACAGAGGGGACAGTCTGGTCTGAGGAGAAAGATCCCTCACTTGGCTCGGAGTGAGTGCAGGCAGGAGGCCTGGTATGGGAGGGCTGTGGGTCTTGAAATAGTGGCTAGTTAAGTGAAATAGGTAATCGCGTTAGATTTGATTATTTTGCCTTTAAACACTGTTATATATTTTAAAGCACCTTGTCTTGTTTCCCTTGCCCCTGTACTGTGTTAATAAACCATTTGTTTAATGTTCTCTGCCTGGTCATCACGCCTATGTTCTCGGCTTAAAAAGGGACATTTTGGATGGGCTTGGGAGGGTACTCTGGGCTTTCTCAAGGGACCCAATGACCCCATGGGGTAATGACAGCCATCAATCTGTTTAAAAAGCTATGTGACTTCTCAGAGTCACACTGCAACAGTCAGAATGCTTCTTTGCCCTGTGAGTGCAGCTCCTGGGCAGGTTTCAGCCTTACAGGCTGCCTTCGTCTTCCAAACTGCTGCTGAGAAAACCTACGGGGAGGATACTCTGATCGGTTTTGACGGTAGGGCCTCTGATCTCTGTAGTATGACTGCTATGCTTGCTTTGCATAGGACCACTCAGGGCCCAGCAGGAACTCATTAGC
>NW_015190014.1:0-2640 GCF_001447785.1 Gekko japonicus
GAAATTTGGCTAAAGGGGACCAATGCCACACCAATGCTTGACCGGAAACCACTCGCATTTTTGCAAGCATATGGGTTGAATATTTGCAAAATGTGCATGTGCATACATGAACGCGCGCACGCGCACCATTCCCCATCAATCAGCTCTCTTTTGCTCCAAGCCACAAACCATCTTGTTTCTTAAGTGACAGGGTGGCCTGCCAAAGGAAATGGCTCTGGAAACAGGCCCATTCCTGGTCAGAGCTTAACTTTTCTATAAATGACTCTTCCCAGTCTTCCTGAGCATGACTACTTGCTGATGGGAATTGTAGTTTTTGTGACCCAATGGAATCTGAAGGTCGAGAAGTCTATGATTCCCATCGACCTCAAGCACGCCAAGACGTTCTGAGCTCACACCAACAGGATCTACAAGAAGTTCCTTATAGAATGGACTCTCTCCACTGCACGGGTGCCAATATGCACCAAAAATGCATATTTTAAAATGGCAACTGTCAAGAGTATGGGTACTTTGAGAGAAAATAGCTCTTGAGAACAGGAAACCTTTGATTTTTGGACACATTCTTTAAATCTTTCTTATGATGCATTTCCACATGGATCTTAAAGGTGACAAAAAAAAAATCACTTCTTAAACAAGATGAAAAACAACCTGGAAGATCCACTCAAACAGATAAAATCTCTGTCAGATCAAATAAATACCCAACATATAAATCATGAAAAAGCTCTCCCATCTGTAACATTACTGTGTTGATATTCTTCCAAAGCTTATGAAAAGCTCTTGCCGAAATGCAACGTTACCAAATATGCAAATTCCGATAGGAAAAACACCATCAAAATTGCCAAAATATATAAACTCTATTTCACCATTATAATCTCTATATCACAATTCAACTTGGTAGGAGGAATCCACATTTACAAAACATTTTCAAAAACAGCCTTCGTAATTTACGATTTGCTCTTTATACTATGAAGCTTGTTTTCAGGAGAAATGGTTGAAATCGGGTTCCAACTACGCAGCTGGAACAGGCGTTTTTGCGAAGGCGTTTTTTGAAAATGTTTTGTAAATGTGGATTCCTCCTACCAAGTTGAACGGACTACATGGACTAATATTTATCTTAGAAAGAGGAAACATTGTATTCTATGCCTTGTTTATACTTATGGTATGCACTTAGTTTGATGTTGTTGTTAGCCGAATTCCTCTCAAAGAGAAACAACTGGTATAGCTATTATTATTGGGATACTTCCGTCTGTGTTTACGGAGGATGACACTGTTTCTGAGGTTACCAATGAAAGACTGATGGTTGGATAGTTATAGTATGCACTTATTTTGGTGCTGTGACACCACCAATTTTAAAATTATGAAATAGAGATTATAATTGTGAAATAGAGTTTATATATTTTGGCAATTTTTGATGCCGTTTTTCCAGGTGGAATTTGCATATTTGGTATCTTTGTGATGCCAGGTTTCCCAGCTTTTTGGAAATGCAACGTTTGGCAGATCCATTAGAGAAAGACAACAAATGTAATTTAAATTCACCCATCCTTTTTTTTTACAATCCCTCATTCATTAAATATGTCAACTAAAGAAAAAAAAATCATACCCTCACTGTAAAAATACACTCCCTGCCCCTACACACTTGTACAAAGGACACCTCATTCAGGGTTCTGTACAGAGAGTTTAAAGTATGCCAGCTAAACTTTAAACTCCACCTTGTCTTCTTTTAACCTCTTAAAATCCCCATGCTCTTCTCCTCCCCCATTCCCCCCTCCCAACACAGAATGACTGTAGAAGAAAATACATTATGACTTCCTGGTTATATTAAATAGCAGCTTCTTTATGAATGAGGAAAATCAGCTGCTCAAGACGGTAGCCCACCATCAGGTTTCAGTTCAGCTACACATGTCCCTTGCCACAGTTCATGTCTCAAAAGAATGGCAAACACAAACACTGCAGAGGGCGGAAGGTATTGCCAAGTTCATGCAGTTCCTATTAGAAGAGTCTCTTTTTTGCAAAAAAAGGGGGGGGGGCCTTCCTTACTATTAAGAAAATTGACTAGCAGCTTTACACGCATTCTTCCAGTACTCTCTTGTGTCTACTTCTAACTCTACTTCATAAGAGTGCTGAGCAGAGAAAATGGAAAATAGACTTTGCTGCCTTCCAGATGCAGCCGCCATTGGGTAAACTTGCCCAACAGTTTGGGTGGAAGAGTTTCTCTTCTGAAGAGCCACTGAAAGCCTTCTAAGGTGACAACAGCAGCTAAGGTAGTGAAAGTGATGGGGTTAGAGCATCAGGTGGACGGGGATGGCTTGCGTGCAAACCCCCTCGGCCATAACCCTGGTTCCTGGTCTCTTAGCCTAACCCACCTTACAGGGTTGTAATGAGAGTAAGGGTGTGGTCACACGGCAAGCTTACCGCAATTTGTTCCCACTGTAGATTTGATTGGGGCTATCTTTTAGCAGGTTCGGATGACCACACATCCCTTGTCCAACCACTTGCATTGTGTGACAAGGCTCCAGGCACCAACCAGACAGCCGAGCCGCCCAAGTGGTGGCGCAGTGCAATTTAAAAAAAAATTATTTGCATATGCGCATGCGCAAATCACGGCTCCCACTTGGATGCAGTGTTTCTCCCTCGAACAGCGAA
>NW_015190015.1:0-3018 GCF_001447785.1 Gekko japonicus
GCTTCTGCTCCGTGTGAACGGGGCCAGAAGTGGGTAATACTTCCAATTAGAAGTTCTGAGGAATGCACATCTTCAAAATGTTATTCGTATCTTCTAGTCTTTTCAAAGGGGATATAGCATTATCTGCTTTCTACTCTACTTGATCCACTCTTAGTATAGACACATTAAGTAATCTCTACAGGGTTTGTTAATTACCCTATGCTTACTGCTCTCTTAAAGGGACATTGGCTAATTAAATAAAACAAGAAAAATGTATACTCTGATTAAGTCCAGTTGGTTCCGGCGTCTGAAATCTGTAGATATAATGTGCCTCCTATTGTAACAATATTCTGGTACTATCTATACGATTGTATGAATGTGGGATATACAGAACACAAAATCGTCTGGTGTGTATTGTCAATAAAATGCGCAACTAAAGGCACGTCTGTCACTTTGTGTTTAACTCTAGATTTGTGTTCAAGAATTCTTGTTTTTACTGGCTTGACAGAAAACTTTTTGTTATCTTACAGTGCTTGTTGTCTTTTATACCCTACAATGACTGTGGTTCCTTTGCTTTAATTTTTAAAAATGTTTTGTTACATCTTTTTCATGATTATACTGTGATTTTGACTTTAATAAAAACTTTTTAAAATTGGAAAAAAGAATTCTTGTTTTTATTGGTCTTTTACTACTCCCTTATCTACAAAAAGTTACAAGGACATTTTACTAAATAAATTACTTTTAAATGTTACAGTCTGTGTAGTTCTCTAATTTTATGGGGCTGCCTATAGTGTGGAAAAATTCCTTGATTTCCATCACCAGCCCACAGGGGGTGCAGTGCCCACATTTAAAATGTCCTTTAATTTTTTCTTTGAAACTGTTGTCCTGTCTCATATCTGACTTCACCAGTCTGTCTCTTAAACTCTTTATTCTCCTGAAGGCATGGTTTTACATTGCAACCTGGTATGTTGGATAATAAATGCCAGTGTTGCAAAACTAATTTTTATGGGTTCTGCCATCGTAGAGAATTACAACCTAATTGTGAGGTTTTGTTGCTTCATGGTTATTTTGTCCTTCAGCAATAATTTCCTGTTCATATATAATGCTCTTTGTTTTGTATTTGCTATCACAGTCTCAGGGTATCCTCAATCCTTAAAATGTTGTTCTAAAATTATGCTACCCTGAATGAAATTCCTCATGTCTGTAGAGTTGTGCTTTATTCTCAGAAATTGCCCTTAGGACAAATTTCTGCAAAGATGTCCCGGGTGAAAAGATTGGAAGTGCAAATAAAATATGTGGGTTTTCTATATTTGGTAAAAGCTATGGGATTGTTCTGCTGTTTATATATGATGGTATCTAAAAAAGAAATGTAATTAGTATCATAATGGCCCACAGATTTAATGTTCTCATGAAGCATATTGTACCGTTCTACAAAATGTTTCACCAATTCTGCATTTTGAAAAATAAAAAAATGTAGTATATAAAGCACTTGTAGTATATAATCTCATGAGAAAAAGGATTACAAATTGGATTATATGTGGTATTTTCTTCGAAGGCCACCATGAATAAATGCACAATACTGTGTGTGGACAACTGGGCTTCCCACCGTGACTCCTTTTATCTGGAAATAAGACTGGTCCTTATATCGAAAATAATTCTTTTCTAACAATGTATCTATGATGTCCATTAGAAAATATGTAGGTGGATCCAGATTAGTACATGAATTGAAAATTCTCTCTATTATGGGTCTAATCTCCTGGTGGGGTATATTTGTGTAGAGAGCTGACAGCGTCTAACATGACTAAAGCAGATTCTGTCAGGACCATAATGTTATCTAACTTTATTAGGTCCTTGGTATCTCTCATATAAGATTCTGCTCTGCAGAAGGTTCTAATATGGAGCTACAACCAGAGTTGATAGGGTATCCCGGATGGGTTTATGGATTTTTAATGGAAATTTTAAAATTGTATCGTTTATTAAACTCAAACCTAATAGCGCCTGTAAAGTGATCCCAATAATTTTCATAATGCGATCTGTAGGATCATAATTATCTATTATTTTCTTGTTCATAATTGATAGTATTTAAGATCACCACTGCTTTTGTACTAATGTCTGTGTTGTTACTCAAGTCTTTCAAAGTTCTGTTCTGCTATAGTCAAGTTACACTTTTTAGTAACATTTCTACCTTCCAGTCTTGCAACATCTCTCATGTCTACCCTCTCAAATGTTTGTACAGTGGGGTCAGTGATGGATGGTAAAAACATAGATTTTGGGCATAAATTATTATATACAGATTTATTATCATCTCCAAAAAATAATTTTAATTTCAGTTTTCTAATTAACATAAACAAATCCATTCTTGTCTGAAATGAATCATATGTTGGTACCAGTACAAAACAAAGTCCCAAATTCAACACTTTTACGTTCTATGGGAGTTACCACCCAAGAGAGGAGCGATTCTTGCTAAAAAATTAATTGAAATGCAGAGAAAACTGGCTATCCGTAGAATCGCAATTGGAAGTTTCCTTCAATCAGTGAGGTGGAGTGAAACGTATATTTGGACTTACCTGTTCAGAGCTGAGGTGCAGCTCTGTACCATGTGGACACAAAGAAGAAGACAAAGAAGAAGGGAGAGATTGGATTTATACCCCGCCCTTCACTCGGAGTCTCAGAGCGGCTTACAAACTCCTTTCCCTTCCCCTCCCCACAACAGACACCCTGTGAGGTGGGTGGGGCTGAGAGAACTCTGACAGAAACGGCTCTTTTTCAAGGACAGCTGTGCCAGAGCTTGTGACTGACCCAAGGTCACATCAGAAGGTGCAAGTGGAGGAGTGGGGAATCAAACCCGGTTCTCCCAGATTAGAGTCCGCACACTTAACCACTACACCAGAAGATGTACAGCACTGGATAATGTGTGTAGCGTATACCTTTTAAGATATACGTGAAAGGGCCCTGCGAGCTGACAAGGAAAGCAATGTCGTTTCGTTTTCCTAGGAATGAAAGGCATTCAAAAACCATTTCCTGCACCTACTTTTCGTA
>NW_015190016.1:0-2947 GCF_001447785.1 Gekko japonicus
GGTAACACCTAGATTAGATTACTGCAATGAGCTGTTTGTGGGGCTCCCCTTGAAGACTGTTAGGGAGCTACAGTTGGTACAGAATGTTGTGGGCAGAGTGTTGACTGGAATGGGTTCTAGGGACCATAGCACTCCAGTCTTGTTCTGTCTATACTGATTTCAAGTTTGGTTCCGGGGTCAATTAAAGGTGCTGGTATTGACCTTTAAAGCCTTATAGGGCCTGGGACCAACATAACTTAAGGGCCACCTCCTCCCATATGAAGCTACCCATACACTCTGGTCATCTTTCAAGGTCGTATTTTGATTGCCCCTACCTTCTGAAGGTAGAGGGGTGGCTACCCAAGGCATGGCCTTCTCAGTCGTGGCACCAAAACTTTGGAATTCCCCTCAGCACAGAGATTCATCTTTCTACCTCTACTGGTGTCTTTCGCTGGCAGGTGAAGGCTTAATTTTCTTGTCTGGCATAGTCCCAATAAAGGTTACTGGGCTTCCTTCTAGTGTTTTTGTTTATGTGTTTTTAATTGAATTATTTTATCATTTTAACTGCATTTTTAATAGTTTAAATGTTTTAATTTTTTTTAATGTGTGCTGTCTTGTGGACTCTAATTGGGTGGAAACTGGCATAAAAATGTTTCAACAAATAAATAAATTCAACCCTCTCTAGACCACTGTTTGCCTCATTTTAGCCAACACCCAACCTCTCCTATTACACAATTTCGTTATCGGCTTCCTCCTTGATACATAAGAACATAAGAGAAGCCAGTGTTGGATCAGGCCAATGGCCCCTCCAGTCCAACACTCTGTCACACAGTGGCCAAAAATACCAGGTGCCATCAGGGGGTCCAGCAGTGGGGCCAGGACACTTGAAGCCCTCCCACTGTTGCCCCCCCCAAGCACCAAGAAGACAGAGCATCGTTTGCCCCAGAGTCCCTATCTATACCTTGTGGCTAATAGCCACTGATGGACATGATATAGTTTATGAGTAGTCCTTTTTATGCCGTGGCCCATTCCATTGGCTCTTGTGAGTATCCAGTTTGCTTCCAACTTGGGACAATTAAGAACGGTTCTCATGACCACGTCACTCTGTGGTAGCCACTTGTTTCTGTCAAGCTACCAAATCCTATTAGAAAGCCAGAGGTTTAGGATATAGCTCAAAGAGAATATTAGTTGTTTGATTCAGGTGGGGTAGCCGTGTTGGTCTGAAGCAGCAGGACAAAGTTTGAGTCCAGGGGCACCTTTAAGACCAACGGAGTTTTATTCACAGTATAAGCTTTCGTGTGGACGCAGAACTTCCTCTGTTCCACTGTATCTGAGGAAGTGCGCTTGCACACGAAAGCTTATACCGTGATCAGGGGTTATTTCCTGCAGGAGCGCACAGGAGCGGAGCTCCGGCAGTAAAGAGCCCGGGGGGTGGGCACATGCAACAAGCCCCGCCCCCTGCTCCCAGCAGCCCTCAGTCAGAGCAAGAAGCAGCCAGTTAAGTTGCAGAGCCCCTCCTCTGGCCCCCCCAGTCCAAAACAGTCCAGTGGCACTTTTAAGACCAGCTCTCCCTCCTCTGTGAGGACAGATCTGCACGTCCCACGTCCCCCCCCCCCATAGCTAGCAATCCAAACAGTCCAGTGGAGCCTGAGCGGTGGGTATTGCCTTCTGACACACTTCCAGGGATGTCAGGGGGTGTGGCATATGCAAATGAGTTGTACGAATGAGTTATACTAATGAGCTCCTGCAGCTCTTTTTCTACGAAATGACCCCTGACCGTGATTAAAACTTCGTTGGTCTTAAAGGGACCACTGGACTCAAAATTCATCCTATTAATTGTTTGCATTGCCATTAGGAGGGAAATCATTTTAATCCTGATTACAAACACATACAGTCTATCATGTGCTAGACGTATGTTGCACTGACTTCTCTTACTCTAAAGGAAATAAATACGCCTTAGACTACAGCCTTTTTAGTAAATCTCAAAAAGCAAATAAGATGAGAATCCAATTATGGCACTGTGAGCCACGTTCAATCTTCTCCTTGGTGTGTGTGAAGGAGTTATTCAAAGGTTTTTGTTGGTGATGTTCATTGGCACAGAGTCTGACTCTTCACGACCACATGGACCATATCATGCCAGGCCCTCCTGTCTTCCCTTGGAGTTTGCTCAATTTCATGTTTGTTACATCAATGACATTGTCTAGCCATCTCGAAGGAGCTACGCATTATCATTAGGGATGATGATGCAAGTTTTGCCACAAATGTGTTTGATAGTCAAATTTTATCATGTTCAACTTTATGTTTGGACGTGATCCATTCAGGACAAGACAGGTCAAACGCCATCCGATCAATGTTGCATCCGCTCTTTTCAAAACGGTGCGTGTGCAAAAATGCTGTTGATCAAAATAGGTCAGCAGACACTGAGGTTGCTAAGTACTACTTAGATGAAGTTCAAGTGATAGTCTAAAAGCAACGACAACACAGCATTTATTTATGACCGAGTTACATGATGTGGGACTAGTTACTCAGCGGAACAGCAACAAAGCAAGAGTGCCATTGGGCTGTGTGAGACTGTGCATGCGTGAAAAGCTGGCTGTGCATGGTGCAGGAGGAACGTGGTGAAGCAATAGGCTGAGTGGCCATGAATGGGTCAAGAGCAATGTTCCCTCTATCCCCCCCCCCCCACTGAGCAGAGCAGTTCACATACAGAACTGCAGTATCGGCAATGGGCAGTACAAGACCCTGCATGGCTCCAGAGCCAGTTTGGCATAGCAGTTAAGAGCGGCGGACTCTAATCTGTGAGAACTGGGTTTGATTCCCCTCTCCTCCACATGCAGCCAGCTGGGTGACCTTGGGCCAGTCACGGTTCTCTCAGAGCTGTTCTCTCAAGAGCAGTTCTCTCAGAGTTCTCTCAGCCCCGCCTACCTCACATTTGAGCGTCCGTTGTGGGAAGAGGAAGGGAGAAGGA
>NW_015190017.1:0-2102 GCF_001447785.1 Gekko japonicus
AATCAGATGCATGATACAGGAATACATATAAAAAAGGCATGGATTGAAAACCATCAGTAGGATGCAGAGGGTTACAAAAATAACATAAGCAAATAAACAGGCAATGCTAAAGCATAAGTCAATAAAGTATCATTCTAAATCAGTTCTAAACCAGTAGAGGACACTCACAAACCATTAAACCTTATAAATATTCTTGAAACAAAACGATGCAAACATGAGAGCAAACTTAATGTATATTAGCCAATCTAAATCTAATGTTAAACCATTAACTGCCATTCTTACCACCCTTCTGTCCTTCTAGTTTAAGCTCAGTTTCCTAGCAAGCCAAAAAAGTACCAGATTAACATCCGCCTTCTGAAGGTGCCGTTTCCTCCAGGGTAACTGATCTTTGTTGCCTGGAGAACAGTTGCAATTCTGGAAGAACTCAAGGCCCCACCTGGAGGTTAGCAATGAAGGCTGCCAACTCTGGTTTGGACAATTGCTGGAGATTTGGGACCAGAGTCTGGGGAGGGCAGTATTTAGGGAAGGCACTCAATAAGGATGTGATGCCATACAGTTCTCCCTCCAAACCAGCCTTTTCTCCAGGGGAACTGAACTCTGTTATCTGGAGATAAGCTGAAATGCTGTGAGATCTCCAGGCCTCACCTGGAGGTTGGCCTGGAGATCATCATAACCACTCAAGCCATCATAACCACTCAAGACCATCTTGTCACTGAAAGCACTTTATTGTTGTTAGTATTGTTATTATTTATTATGTCCTCACTGTATTTACCTTACTGTTATTGTAACTGTTCTGATTTCGTATTTGACAACTTGTCTGTTCTCTGTTTCTTTGAAAAAAACCAATAAAAAATGTCTTGTTAAAAAAAAATTAGGATTTTATTGTTTTATTGGATTTTATGTATGGGCTTTCGCCCCTTGTAAGCCGCCCTGAGCCCGCTCGCGGGGAGGGAGGGGTAAAAATGCCTAAATAAATAAATAATACATAATATAATAAATTTACTAACTGTATAAATCACTCCTATTTTATGAATTGAGGCTCTTCTCTTAAGAAAATGAAGGGAGAGGAGGCGAGGGACTGATCAGATTAAAGGAGCTTAGATTTAGAAAATCAATATTAATTAATTTACCTAAACTTAACCTTTCTTTCTTTCTTTCCTTTTTTTTTTTGCCAAAGATTTGCCATGCTGAGTCTGGAGTTTGACTATATGTGCCAGTATGATTATGTGGAGATCCGAGATGGGGACAGTGTCGATAACAGGATAATTAAGCGTTTCTGTGGGAATGACAGGCCTCCTCCAATCCGAAGCACAGGGCCCTCACTCCACATACTTTTTCATTCAGATGGGTCAAAGAATTTTGATGGGTTTCATGCCATCTTTGAAGAAATTACAGGTAAAGGGATTTTAAAAAGAATAAACATGCTTTTCGCAGCTCGGATACCTCTGTCTTCTGATACCTTTGCTATTTTGTGTCAACATTTGTTCTGTATTGTCAGCATTAAAAAAAAAGTAGGCATAGGAAAGCTACAAGGCCATCATTACCACCTCACCATTTTAATGAAAATGAAGGAAACCTGCAGTGCAGTTGATGAGTTGATGTTAGTGGACTTAGAGCTGATGTCAACGGGCTTAGACTGGAGTAAACCTGCATAGGTTTGCATTGCAAAGTGGTTGACAACACTGGTTAGCCATTTGAACACCTTAACTTTTTTGTTGTTCTTGGACCCATCTTTCATCTTATCCTCACACCAACCAGGTTTCTTCTGAATTATGGTCCAGAAGTTTAAAATACAACATTATGAAGTAAGTTGCATCAGTATTTATGGAGTCTCATATTTTCTCTTCTTAGGATCTTCCACATGGGTTATCTGCCCTGAGTTCAATGCTTTGGGGGAGTTGGACTTTTTTCCTATTCCCCCCTCCCACGCATTGTGGTACACTTGTGTACTTCCTTGGTCTTTATATCTCCACAAGAGAAAGGCTACAGAAACTGCTGCACCTATCAGTAGGGTTGCCAGACACACACACCCTGGCCGGGGGGTTTAACTGCCTGCCACCTGGCTGGTGGGGGGTGCCCTGCCCCCAAGCCCAAACACTCAC
>NW_015190018.1:0-2502 GCF_001447785.1 Gekko japonicus
CCATGGAACCCTTGGTATACTGTAGTCTCACAGCAAGGAAATCTGTCCCTATACCACCTTATATTCATTGCTGCTGTGGGGGTTTGTTGCTCATGATGTCCTAATTTTGTTCCAGGATCGAGTATCCGAGGGCTAGAATATGAGGAGGAGGGTTGTTTGCAGAAGAGAGCTGAGCGAGTGGCCTTTGGTGATCAGCCACGAGAAGGATCTGAAGGGATTAGTTTTGGGGGGCCCAGAAATTCAGCTGGGGACAGAAAGTCATTTGAAGGAACTTGTGGAGGAAAACCCCGAACTAGCCTTGATTTGGGAGGCAAATGCTGGAAGTTTTAGAGTCGGGTGAGAGATTCTTGAGGCATAGAAGAACATAGAGGGACCAAGACTGTGAAACAACTTCCGTCAGGGCACTGACTTACGCCGAGAACCCACAAATGGCGGAAAAAACATGCATTTGTTCTTATTGCGGGCAAACGTTTCAAGAGACTTCGGCCTTCCTGGTGCACGAGCGGAGTCATATAAAAGACCGAATATACAAGTGCTTGGAGTGTTGGAGAACGTATCATTGTCTTTCTGATTTCCACATACACCAGAAGAGCCACGCAGGAGAGAAGCCCCATCGATGTCCCTTGGACTGTGTCAAATGCTCCGGTCGGACTGCCCTCCTTTCCCTGAACCAAGTAGCCCGTCTGGAAGAGAAGGTAAGCCAGTGTTGTGAGTGTGGGGAAGGAGAGCCCTGCTGGATCAGACCAGTGAGTGTCCATCACGTCCAGCTTCCGGTCACACAGCCACCAACCAGTTACTCTGGAGGGCCAACGATGGGGGCTCGGAGGCTGAGGCCTTCTTCAGAGGCTTGGCACCCTCCCTTCCACAAGGACTTTAGGTGGAGCTGTTTTCTGGAACTCACTTCCCAGGCATGCCTGGGCCCAATTCGGGTTGTGACTGGCGCAAGAGGAGATGGGGATTCGGAGGCCACACAGCTTCACATACATGTGGAGCAGCAGAAAGATGAAGATGTAAAAAAGTCTGGAGGCCAGAAGCAGACCATTAAAACTGCTAAGAGAGGGGGGAAACCCTTAGTTAAAAGGCCTCTTCTCCTCCTGGGGGGAGGGTGTTCAAAAGGCAAGGAGCCACCACTGGGGAGGCCATGTCTCTGGTCCCTACCTGCCTCAACTCTGCAGGTGGGAATCCAAGGCCAGGGCCTCCGAAGAGGATCTAAGCAGTTGCTTTTCAGTATTACAGTCTCACCTAGCGGTGTTAGGACGTTTCACCCACGGGAGATCCCGGGCTCAGCCCAATGCAGCAGCTCCAGTTAAAAGTCCCTAGAGGTGCCTCCCCACTCAGAGGGGACAGTCGTGAGGTACAGGAAGGGCCGGACTGAGGGGGGGAAGGCAGCTGCGGCGGGTGTCTCTTGAACACCAGGAGTTTCACTCAGCATGGGGCACATCATGGCTCTGGCAAAGCAGGCCATCATGGCTCTTGCAAAGCAGGCCATTTTCTCCAGGGGAATGGCTCCTGGTCACCTGGAGATCGATTGTAATGGTGGGAGATCTCTAGGTGCCCCCTGGTGGTTGGCGTCCCTAGCCCCTCTGCCTGTGTGGGCCTCACTGTAGAGACCCCCTCGGGGGGGGGGGTTGCACGCACAGGGAATGGGGTGGGGTGGGTGGACGTGGCCTGAATGGGATTTGTTTCCAGGGGACCTGATGGCGTTTCCTCCTTCTCTCCCCAGTTTGGCTCTGAGAGTGGTGAACAGGATGAAGGGTCAGTGGTGTCCACCCAGGAAGCCCAAGCTCAGGCCCTCCTACAGCGGGACCCGGTGAGTCTGGCAGGGGAGGGGAAGAGGGGAACCCGGGGATGTAGAGTGCCCCGTGACGAACTGACCTCCAAAAGCAGGATACTTAGGACATCAGACTCAGAGAGCTGGGAGATGAGGGGTTAATGCCTCCCTGTAAAGCAGTTTGAGTGACAGGCTGCTGCCCGCATTCACCCCCTTCTCCCTGAGAGCCAGTTTGGTGTAGTGGTTTGATTCCCAACTCCTCCATTTGCACCTGCTGGATGACCTTGGGCAAGCCATAGTTCTGGCACAGCTGTTCTTGAGAAAGAGCAGTTTCTGCCAGAATTCTGTTCCCAGAGTTCCTGGGGAAGGGCTGGCCAAGTTTGCCGTGGAGAGGTGGCCGGTGTGTCTCTTGCTGGCCAACCCAGGCTCACGGTTTCTGTTTCTCTCTCCCTCCACACCAGGGTGACCCCAGGGAGCAAGGCCTTCCTGGCCCCCACGGCAAAGGTGGCAAGAGGGTCAGTACAATACAGGCAGATTTAAACCAGGGGCTTGCTGATGTCTGGTGGGCTACCGAATAGCCCAGGCTAAGATCTCAGCGGATAAGCAGGGTCAGCCCTGGTGGGTACTTGGATCGCAGATAAACAAGGAAGTCCGGAGTCGCGACCCAGAGGCCGGCCTTGGCCAACCACCTCTCTTTGTTGCTGTGGTTAAGTGTGCAGACTCTAACCTGG
>NW_015190019.1:0-2759 GCF_001447785.1 Gekko japonicus
CAGCTTAGAGGGAACACTGGTTATGTGTCGCGATAGAACCGCATGGGCGCTTTTGGGATTTGCCATGAACAAGCAAACACGTGGTCACACGAACCGGCGCAGCTTGGAGCAGAACACAATAGAAGGCTAGGATCCTCGACTGCACCAATAGATAGATGTGGATCCTAGTCAGACCCAATAGGTAAACAATACCTGTAGATAGCCTATTGGAGGACGTGGGGGGTGTGTTGGAGGTGGTGTGTGGTGGTGTGTGGAATGAATATAAGCTGGGTTCGGACCCTGCCATTTGTCTTAGTCTGGGGCTGAAACCACTTTAATAAATATGAGCTGATCACTCTAAGCGTCTGAACCCAGTACATTTCAAATTGCCTTGACTCGAACACTGAGAAAATCTGGCGCGGCAGGCAAAGGCGGAAAGGACCCCAGTCAACGGCTTTAAATGTTGAAGCAAAGGGCTGCCCCCCAAAGGCCCTTCAGCACACCAAGAGTTCAGCTTCCTCAATGGCCAGTCTCAGAGAGGCAAGGGACGTACGGACTACTTGCCCTGTACCCATTCCGTCAAAAGTGGGGTTCAGATGCTACTCACCAATCACCAAAACCTCAGTGCCCTTTCCCGATTTATATTCCGTTTCCGGGGCTCCTGCCTTGTATTTCACACAGTAGTATGTCCCGGCATCATCGGGCTGGATGTTGCTGATGCGGATGCTGTAGTCCGTGTTTGACCCAGCAGTGACCCTGCCCACTTGGGACGACGGAGGTGCTGCTTTATCGTTGTAAACGGGAGGCTGGCCTCTGTCCGAGCCTTTGTACCACCTGACGCCCCCCGGTGGACCGAACCCTTTCAATGTGCAGTTGAGATCGAGAGTCTCTCCCGTGGTCACCCTCAAGGGCCCCTGGGTCTGTAGCACCTCCAGCTCCTGGCTTCTGGCACCTGCAACACAAGGACTATTATGGTCTTCTGTTTTCTGCACCATGGACCCTCTTTGCTATCCCTTCATTGCTGCTGGACTTTCCCAGCAGAGACCATCATTGCCAGGGCCGTGGGGGGTCCCCCTCCCATCCCTGGATGTCCCTAGAGGTAAACGTGGGGGGAATCTTCACACTGTATGTTGGTACCAGCCAGGGGTCATTTCCTGCAGGAGCGCGCAGGAGCAGAGCTCCGGCAGTAAAGAGCCCAGGGGGCGGACACATGCAACAAGCCCCACCCCCTGCTCCCAGCAGCCCTTAGTCAAAGCGAGAAGCAGCCAGGTAAGTTGCAGAGCCCCCCCCCCCAGATAGCAATCCAAAACAGTCCAGTGGCACCTTTAAGGCCAAGGTTTATTCAGGTACAAGCTCTCCCTCCTCTGTGAGGGCAGATCTGCGCGTCCGCCCGCCCCATGGCTAGT
Source organism: Gekko japonicus (assembly GCF_001447785.1). Lineage (NCBI taxonomy): Eukaryota > Metazoa > Chordata > Lepidosauria > Squamata > Gekkonidae > Gekko > Gekko japonicus. The sequence goes on from NW_015190019.1 coordinate 1,386, forward strand.
AATCCAAAGGGTCCAGTGGAGCCTGAGCGGTGGGTGTTGCCTTCTGACACATTTCCGGTGATGTCAGGGGGTGTGGCGCAATGCTCCCTCTAAGCTGTGGAGTCTCGTGAGCAAAAATCCTACTTTGTGAGCTACTGGACTTAAAGCAGTGGGTGAGCCATTTGGCTGCTGCATGAATTAGTGTGCTCTGTAGCCGTCCTTCCTGAGCTAAGACAAAAATGGTCGAGCCAGAGGCTAAAAAACTGTGAGCTAGCTCACACTAACTCACCTTAGAGGGAACTTTGGTGTGGCGTATGCAGATAAGTTATGCTAATGAGTTATGCTAATGATCTCCTGCACCTCTTTGACTATGAAATGACCCCTGGTACCAGCAGCGGCAAGCAGGATGCCACCAACAGGAAACGGGTGAACAATTTGGCCTTTCAAGAAGACACGCAATCTATACTTGCTGGCTTCGAGCTGGAATAAGCCAGGAGGTCCAAACGCATTTCTGTCCTGATATTCATTCTGCTCTGGTTTTTACTGCATCCGGAAATCTGAGCCTTGGGAAAGGGGTCATTCCAAACACTCACCAAGAATTTGTAAGAGAAGGATCAGCAGAGAGAATTGAAGCGGCATCTTCGAGGAGGGGCTCACGGCGGACCTCTGGGAGCCGTGGCCAGAGACCCATCTGTGCTATTCCTTGCAACACCACTTTTTGGGTTGCTGAAGGAGGAAGTGATTCGCCTGCGACTCTCACGCCTTCTCGCCGGGTCCATGCAGAAGTACGCGGCTTGGAGGTTTCTTCTTGTTCTTCACTGAGATGAGAAGGAAGTTCCAGAATAGCTTTAGGAGGTTTGGTTGCCCTGGGAGGCGAACGTCTTGGGGATTGTGGAGAAAGCCTCTCCACCCTAGCATATCAGTATCCCGAATGTTGGGACTGCACTCTGTCCATGTTCTAGAGCCCAGCTGCAAGTTCATAGCTGGCAAAAGAAGAAGAAGAAGAGATTGGATTTATACCCCGCCCTTCACTACCCAAAGGAGTCTCAGAGCGCCTTACAAGCTCCTTTCCCTCCCCCTCCTCACGACAGACACCCTGTGAGGCGGGTGGGGCTGAGAGAGCTCTGACAAAACCGGCTCTTTTTCAAGAACAGCTCTTATCAGAACTATGGCTTGCCCAAGGTCATCCAGCCAGGGGCAAGTGGAGGAGTGGGGAATCAAACCTGGTTCTCCCAGATTAGAGTCCACGCACTTAACCACTACACCAAACACCAAAAAGGAAAGATGTCGAGGGAGGAGTCATCAGACCTCAAGCACGGAGCACTTCAGGGTTTGGTTGTGCACATGGACCTGACCTGAGTAGAACCATGGAATCGTAGAGTTGGAAGGGGCCTC
>NW_015190020.1:0-2621 GCF_001447785.1 Gekko japonicus
ACTTTGAGCACACTGAGAAGAAAATGGACTATTACTAAATTGGACTTACTAACTCCTAAATTCATTGATTTAAACGGAAAGTTTTAAGTTTTATGACTAACTTTATACTAATCTTTTAAGGCCTTCTTTTCTTGGGTTTTTAGTTATAGTGTGGGTTTCTTTATTTACTGTCCTTTCTTGGGGGTTTTTATTTTTTTTACCTTACCTTTCCTTCTTCTTTCTTTTGTAGGTATGTAGGTGTAACAAAAATAAATAAAGCTACCCTGCCTTCAGGGGATTAAAAACAAAACAAAACAGATGTTCCCACTCAGGGAGCTTGATGGCACGTGATTTGTTGGTTCTTCCTGAGCTACCAATAGGATTGGAGGGATTAGGATCCTAGCCCAGGACGAAGCTTCACATGGTATTTCAATTATGTGATTCACAACACACATTGGCAGCTTTGAATACATCACAGACCTACATACCTGAGGGACCGCCTTTCCGCACATGTTACCCAGAGAGCACTGTGATCAGGGGCCCAGAATCGATTGGCCCTCCCAGGTCTTAAGGAAGCTAGACTGTCGACAACCAGGACCAGGGCTTTCTCAGTGGTGCCTCCGTTCTGGTGGAATGAGCTCCTGGAAGAGATCAGGGCCCTGTGGGACCTTTTACAGTCCCGCAGGGCCTGTAAAACACAGCTGTTCCACCAGGCTTTCGATAGCCTCCGCCACCATCGGTAATTAACAGCGGAATGAAAGAGGGCCCTTTCAAAAGATTTGTTGAAAAACCTGTCTTTATCATCCTACCAAGGATTTGTTTGTGTGTTTGCCATGTTTTATCAATGCACAAGTGAGCTTTGTTAATGGAAGGGAAAGGCTGATGACAAGCTGAAAGGCCTGGACAAATGTCCCATGCTCCCATTCCAAAATTTACGGGAGTTAAATAAGAATGGATTGTCCTGCAAAGAGAAATCCCAAAGGATAAAACAATGGAATGGTGGATATCTGTCCTTTTTGTTCCTTGAGGGGCTAACAGATACAATGTCCTGTCTCCCGCTCCTAACCTAGACAGCCTTTCAGTTTACCATGAGGCAACCTAGGATTACCGCAAGAGGCAGAGCCAGCCACAGCATGGGGAAGAAGAGAAGGAGGAGGAGGAGGCTGGATTTATACCTCACCCTTCACTCGGAGTCTCAGAGCAGCTTACAATCTCCTTTCCCTTCCCCTCCCCACAACAGGCACCCTGGGAGGTAGGTGGGCCTGAGAGAGCTCTGAAAGAACTGCCCTTGAGAGAACAGCTCTGAAAGAACCTGTGACTGACCCAAGGTCATCCAGCAGCTGCAAGCGGAGGAGTGGGGAATCAAACCTGGTTATCCCAGATTAGATTCCATGCACTAAGCCATGCACTTAATCACACACTTAACCACTACACCAAACTGCCTCCAAGGCAGCCATTTTCTCCAGGGGAACTGATCTTGGTTGTCTCAAGATCAACTGTAATAGCAGGAGATCCCCAGAGACCACCTGGAAGCTGGCAATCCTAAAACATGCTGGTTGGAAAATGATAGATATTGACCCTAGGAAGAAAATTTTGTAAAGGCAAAAAGGGAATCCATTCTTCCCCATGTTCATCTCCCAATGCCAAGAATTCGGAGAAGGAGGACATTGGGAACCTTTACTAGCATGCTGTAGTGGTTAAGAGCAGCAAACTCCAGTCTGAAGAACTGGGTTTGATTCCCCACTCTTTCACATGAAACCCGCTGGGTGACCTTGGGCCAATCACAGTTCCCTCAGAGCCCTCTCTGCCCCACCTACCTACCTCACAAGGTGCCTGTTGTGGGGAAAGGACGGGAAGGTGATTGGAAGCTGATCTGAGACTCCTTAGGCTGTGGTCAGACATACGTTTAGATCTGACTTCGAAGCTGATGCCTGACCGATCTGAAGTGCACGCTCAGATGGCGACATCTGTGAAAGGTTCCACAGTCAGTGTTCCCGCTAAGCTGAGTTAGTGTGAGCTAGCTCACAGTTTTTTAGCCTCTGGCTCACACATTTTAGTCTTAGCTCAGGAAGGACGGCTCCAGAGCAAACTGATTTATGCGGTAGCCAAATTGCTCGCTCACCACTTTAATGCCAGTAGCTCACAAAGTAGAATTTTTGCTCACAAGACTCCACAGCTTAGGGGGAGCATTGGTCATAAGCCCCCTGTCTTGGTCCGCCCCTGGAAATGGAGTAAAACGAAACCCCTAACTCCTAACACTTGCCGACGGACCAGAGACGGATTTTCCCTAGTATGATCACTCAAGCGTGCTATCAGGCTGTCGGGATGGTTTCCTCATTCCATTCCAACTGGGCACCTTTTTTAAAAAAATGCTTAGCGATACGTGCATAACCACATAATTCTTCCCATCTCCGAGCAGGAAAGGGAGTGATCTTTGTCAGATGACCACAGCTTACTGTGAACCAATGGAATCACAGTGCTCTGTGGAAGGACTGGCAAGCGGTCCAACCGGAGACTCCCAGAAGTTGAAAAGCGCATGCACAAAGATGCACCCTCGTTTATGCGCATGTGCAAAAGCAGGCTAAAAAAATAAAGCCCTCGCCTGTCCGTGCGGTCTGATTGTGCAGTGACGGGCTGAGCCC
>NW_015190021.1:0-2288 GCF_001447785.1 Gekko japonicus
TGCCCTTGGGGGAACATGTGGGGAGAGGTTGTCCCTTAGGTAAGCCGGACCCTGACCAAATGCCTGCACTACTAACAGGGTGAGAGGGTGGGCTGACGAACTACGCGGGACTGCTGAGGAGGAGAGGCGGGGCTAGACTTTTAAGCCTTCACTGCCCCGCCCCTCCCAAGGCCTGTATGTGGCACTTTTGGTGCCTAACCATTCTCTGCCTCTTCCGGCTGGGAGGCAAAGGCGCTTCCCCAGCCCAACGGCCGGAATGGCCATGGGCTGTTTGAACCGTATTGTGGAGTCCTGCCCACTGGTGGCCAGCTGGCCAGTGGGAGGAAATTGCCCCCAACCCCCCCAACAGTAAAATTGTGCATGATGCGCTGATGTCACTGGGAAGTCATGTAGGCTCATCAATGATGTTGGGGGAGTGATGCTCTGGTTTTTGGGAAAAACTCTATGGTTTGAGGGTGATTTTACCATAGAGTTTTGCCCCAAAACCAAAGCATCACCCCAACATCATGCAACATCCCTCCCCACTCCCAGAATGCCCCCCTATCCCCCTGCCAGCGCAACAATTGGACCTGGCAACCATAGTTCCAAACTGTAGGGCTTTGAATGTTAGAACCAAAACCTTGAATCTGATTTGGTAATCAACTTGAGGCCAGTGCAGCTGACAGAATATTGGTTGTATATGGGCTCTAGATGAAGTGCTTGTGAGCACATGCGCTGCTGCATACTGGCCCAGTTGGAACCCCTCAATCCTCCCGCCAACACAACAATCAGACTTGGCAACCCTAGTCCCAGACTGAGTAGGGCTGTGAAGGTTAGAACCAAAACCTTGAATCTGATTCATTAGTCAACTTGGAGCCAGTGCAGCTCGTGGAGCACTCTAGATGAAGTGCTTGTGAGCACACACACTGCTGCATTCTGGATGAGTTGGAGTTTCCAGATCAGTCTCAAGGGTAGAGCCTTGAGTTCCTTGGAAGAAAGTAGGGGTGCCAGATGAATGCTGGAAAGTGGCTGCTGCCATTTGGGGGGGGGGGCAGGGAGCAGCATTGCACAATGATGTGCAATTCATGATGTCACTTCCAGTTTCTACCCAGAAGTGATATCATGCCACTCTAGGAATCTCCTCTAGTTTGCTTGTTGCCCCCAAGAGCAGGGCAAAACTAGGGAAAGGCAGAATCAAAATATGAGAGGTAGGCAGGGCCGGCTCCAGGTTTTTTTGTACACTAGGCGGCCCCAACATTACTGCTCCAAACAGAACAGAGGAGCCTCCCAGCACTATGAGGCCGACAGCTGTGGCTCCAGCAACTTCCAGAAACCTGCCCGGGCCTGCCGCTCTCCAGGGGCCAACCGCAAGCCCTCCCCATGCCCACTGACTGGAGCTGCTCGGTGGGGCCCCAGAAAGCTGCCTGGGTGGGTGGGGGGCCATGATGGAGCCCCTTAGCCTGGGCCCAGGGTAGGGGCACTGAGTGAGGACAAGGCAGGTTCTCTGCTGGAGCCGGCCCTCGGGGACCTGCCCGGGCACCTGCCGCAACCACGAAGTCCATCCGCACAGCACCACCACCTTCTCCCCGGCTCCTCTGTAGCCAGCCCTGCCAGGTAGGCCCGCCAGGCCTCAGCAAGCAGCAGGAGGAGCTGTGCCATGCCACCCTCCCCCCTGGGCCCTCACTCACCTGGGCAGCCCACGATCAGGCAAGCAAATTGGAGGGCACCAACATGGGCCACTTCTCCAGGTCACTGGAGGAGGCGCAGGAGGCAACGGGTCCCTGAGCCAGCCCGACCCTTGGCCCCCGGCCGCAGAGGCAGGGCTGGGGTCAGGAATGGCCTGCAGAACCACCTGCCACTGCAGCCGCCACCGCCCCCAGCTCCAACCTGCCACCCGAGACTACCACCCACCAGGGCAGCATCGGGGACTGCTGCTCCTCCCGCTCCCGGGGGGTTCCCCCAGCCAAGGCCACCGCCGCCAGCCGGGGCTCTGGTGGCACTGCAAGAGGAGGCCATTGAGGCAGCAGAGGAGGGCCATGCAGGGCACCAGGAGGCCCACCAGGAGGCGCAGAGTGGTCTGCAGTTCCGCTGGCTCCATCCCACACCACTGCGCCGAGACCAGGCAGAGAGAGGAGAGGAGGGGAGGGGCAGAGGTGGGCACATGCTCCCCGCCAGTGCTTTGGGGCCTCTGACCATGGGTAGGTTGGGCAGAGCCCCGGAGCTCAGTAGGCTCGGCCCAGGTTAGGAGGACGGGGAGGAGAGGGAGTCCACCTGAGAAATCCGGCAGGGTCACTCCGCAGAGGCAGGCA
>NW_015190022.1:0-2846 GCF_001447785.1 Gekko japonicus
TCTTCTTCTTCTTCTTCTTCTTCGTCCAGCAGCTGCAAGTGGAGGATTAGAGATTAGAGTCTGCACACCTAACCACTACACCAAACTGGAGCACTGGTAGCCCAGGCAAAAGAGGCTTTGGCTTCAGAGCAGAGCATCTACTTGGCATTCAGAAAGTCACAGGTTCAGTCCCCAGTGTCTCTAGTTAAAAGGATCAGGTTATAGGTGACGGGTTCTGACCAGGATGGCCCAGGCAAGCCTGATCTCATCAGATCTTGGGAGTTAAGCTGGATCAGCCTTGGTCTGTACTTGATGGGAAGACTGCCAAGGAAGTCCAGGGTTGCTATACAGAGGCAGGCAACGGCAAACCAGCTCTGTATACCCCTTGCCTTAAAAACCCTATGGGGTGGCCATCAATGCTCTCTCGAAGCTATGGAGTCTCGTGAGCAAAACAATTCTACTTTGTGAGCTGCTGGCATTAAAGTCATGAGCGGGCGATTTGGCTGCTGCCTCAATTAGTTTCCTCTGGAGCCATCCTTCCCGAGCGAAGGCAAAAATGCGTGAGCTGGAGGCTTAGAAGGGAACACAGGGGTCGTTTCATAGAAAAGGAGCTAGGGGAACTCATTAGCATAACTCATTAGCATATGCCACACCCCCAGACATCAGGGGCCCTGCGGTGGACCTGCAAGGCTGGCGGGAGTGCGAGGAAGCCCCGCAAAGGCCCTCCCTGGCCCCAGGGAGAGATTGATGCAGTCTTGGGGTATATCAACAGAGGCATAACATCCAGATCACAAAATGTGATCGTCCTACTATACACAGCATTAGTCAGTCCGCACCTGGAGTACTGCGTGCAGTTCTGGAGGCCTCACTTCAAACAGGATGTAGACAGAAAGGAGGGTGTGCAGAGGAGAGTGATGAGGATGATCAGGGGCCTGGAGACCAAGCCCTGTGAGGAAAAGCTGAGGGACTTGGGAAGGTTCAGTCTGGAGAAGGGGAAATTGAGGGGGGACAGGATTGCTCTCTTGAAGTCTTTGAAGGGCTGTCGTGGAGGAAGGGAGGGAGCTGTTCCTGTTGGCAACAGAGGAAAGGACTCACAAGGACGGGTTTAACATTGAGAGCTGTGCAAGAGTGGAATCAGCTGCCCAGGGAGGTGGTGAGCTCCCCCTCCCTGGCAGTCTTGAAGCAGCGGCTGGACAAACACTTGTCAGGGATGCTCTGGGCTGCTCCTGCACTGAGCAGGGGGTTGGACTAGATGGCCTCTATGGCCCCTTCCAACTCTGTGATTCTGTGATTTTTATAACTTCCACTGAAGAGCCCGGAAAGCCGCTACCAGTCAGAGGAGGCAACGCTGAGTCTGATGGACCCAAGATCTGAGTCAGTGGAAGGCAGCTTCGCGCATTCATGTAAAAGCGACAAAAAAAGCGGCAAAACGTTTACTGGATTTTAGCAGGACTTCCAGTGGTTTTGAGGACAGGCAACGCTGGAAACCCTGAAGGTACAGGCGTACCTGAGAGCTGAGAAATGAGATCGACGCAACAGTTTTCAGCAATATTTTGAGACGCACCATCGAAGCAGCCAGGAATCTAAAGGTCAAGCCAGACAAGATGCTGGAAGGGCTTTGAACGGATCTTCAGCACAGTTTGTACTGCTAAATATCAGTGATGGGGGAAGGAGACCAGCTGGTCTTCAGCAAGCCAAGGGGCCGTGGCTCAGTGGTAGAACACCTGCTTGGATGCAGAAGGGTTGCAACAGAGTTACCCTTCCGTGTTGGAGACTCTCTGTCGTGACACTGCATGAGTCACCGCTCTGGCACGGCCCTCCAATCGTCAGCCATGTTCAGACCAGTTAGAATTTGAATCTGGTCGCACCTTAGAGACCAAGAAGAGTTTCCGGATTTAAGCTTCTGAGAGGCAGTTTGGTGTAGTGTGTGGACTCTAATCTAGGAGAACCAGGTTTGATTCCCCACTCCTACACTTGCAGCTGCTGGATGACCTTGGGCAAGCCATAGTTCTGTCAGAGCTGTTCTTGAAAACAGCAGTTCCTGCTTCGGGGCCCTGCACTGAGCCAGTGGGTTAAAGTAGATGACCCATAAGTCTCATCCCAACTCTACGGCTCATGTATACCTCTTGTTTGGTTCTATCTATCATCTATCTATCTATCTATCTATCATCTATCATCTATCTATCATCTATCTATCTATCCATCATCATCATCATCTATCATCTGTCCATCATCATCATCATCATCATCATTATCTATCTATCTATCTATCTATCTATCTATCTATCCATCATCATCATCATTACCTACCTATCATCTGTCCATCATCATCATCATAATCATCATCATCATCATCATCTATTATCTGTCCATCATCATCATCTATCTATCATCTGTCCATCATCATCATCATTATCTATCTATCTAGCATCTGCCCATCATCATCATCATCATCTATCATCTATCTATCATCTATCCATCATCATCATCTATCTATCATCTGTCCATCATCATCATCTATCTATCATCTGTCCATCATCATCATCTATCTATCATCTGTCCATCATCATCATCTATCTATCATCTGTCCATCATCATCATCTATCTATCATCTGTCCATCATCATCATCATTATCTATCTATCTATCTATCATCATCATCTATCGGTTCTGTAGATCTTATGACATTGGATGTGTGGGCTGAGCATAGTTTACACAGGAACATGTACATATACATTCACGTCATTTATAATTCATGTAGAATGCTGATTCATTGATGTAAACCTAACTCTGAGGGGCAAAAATGGTGTTCTGTAGATCTCATGACATTGGATGTGTCGGCTGAGCATAGTTTACACAGGAACATGT
>NW_015190023.1:0-2591 GCF_001447785.1 Gekko japonicus
GAAGAGGACATATACGGGAAGAAACTCTCCCCAAGGGGACCTCAAAGTGGTTTACATCGTTCTCCTCTCCTCCATTTTATCCTCACAACAACAACCCTGTGAGGTAGGTTAGACAGAGTGTGTGACTGGCCTAAGGTCACCCTGCAAGCTTCCATAGCATAGCAAGGATTCATCCTTGGGGTCTTCAAGATCCTACTCCAACACTTTAACCACTACACCATACTGGCTCTCACTCATATATAACTCTGCTTAGGATAGCACTATCAATCCACTACTGGTTTTCGTAGTTTCTGTTGGCAGCTGCCATTTTTCCTTCTTCTCTTCCCAGAACGCTAAATATGTAACTCGATACCAGTTTCACCCAGCACCACCTAAGCCTATTCAAGTCTGCAGGATATTTTACACAGAATGCAGGCCAGAGACCTTAAGATAAGGGACTGAAATGTTCCTTCTACCCACCCATTAAAAAACTAAATCAGCCTGATTAAAAGTTCTAGAGCTCAACTGTCTAATAGAATTGTGAAGGAGAAACCCAACATAGTATGCTTGCAGGAAACACATTTTTAAAAACATATGAAAGCTGTTTTAAAAACATCTTGGTTTCAACAATCATTTCAGTCCCCGGGTAGCTCAAAGGCAAGAGGGGTAGCTATATTACTTTCAAAAAATATCCCTTTTAAATGGGAAGCAACAAAAAGTGATAGCAGGGGTGGTATATTTTTATAAAAGGCTTATTAGAAGGAAAACCAGTGACTATAGCATCAATATATGCTCCAAATGTAGAACAACTGGAGTTTATAAAAGCAACTATGAGTGAGTTAGATAATTTTAAACAAGGAGAAATCATATTAGGAGGGGATTTCAATCTTATTGCTGATTACAAATTGGACAGATTAGATTTTGAATGATTTATTAATTATAAACCATTAATAAATTTAATTTAAAATATGTTAAATTCATGGTCAAAGATAATTTTATCTTTTCTTGAAAAAAAGGAATTGATAAAAACAATAATATTACCTAAATTTGTTTTTATTTCAAAATCTACCTATTAATATAAAAAGTCCAGTTTTCCAAGATTGGCAGAGAATGTTGGTTCAATTTTTGTGGCAAAAGAAAAACCCTCGTATAAATTTTAGACTACTTACACGACCCTTGAAAGAGGGAGGGCAGGGAGTGCCTAATTTAAAATTATATTATGAAGCAGCATTATTTTTAAAAAATGCATTATTGTATACCCACTCAGAATCTGGTAAAGCCTGGGTCCAAATAGAGGAGTTATATTTCTCCTGGTTTGATACATGAAGTCTTTTGGGCCTCACCTAATAACAGACCTAAATCAATAAGGGAAAATCAATTTTTGCTTTGAAAGTATGGGACATAATTGCTATGGATAAAATAGCAACACAAATAAGAGAAAAGGAAAATACAAAATTTAGAGAAAATTTTACAAAAAAGTGGTTTAGATTTTTTGATTATATTAATAAAACAAATGATACAGGTAGTGCCTTACCTGCAAAGTATGTTGATTTTGTATTTTACTGAAATGTTAAAAGTTATATTGTTTATTGTTGAAATGATTATTTGAAGAAATGAGATGTAATATTTTGATATTTTATAAAAGTAAAGTTATTTAAAACAGTTCTAGAGCTTGAATGCAGTTTTCTGCTATTTTGGTCAGTCCCAATAAAAAGGTTTGCTTGGCTTTTGCGTTAGGCCAATGCATCTACTTGATATCTAAATTTGGACTGCATTTATCTTATTTAAATTTGCTTACCAGCGTTGGATGCTAATAACATTTATTTCAATATAAGATTTCATGGATCACAACCCACTTTGTCAGAGAGATGTATGATAGGAAACCATACTGGGGAACTTTTATGGGGGAGGTATTCCCCGGCACACCAACTTAAGTAGCCCAGACTTCCCCAAGCTTATCAGACCTCAGAAGCTAAGCAGAAGCTGGCCAGGATCAGCACTTGGATGGAAGACCACCAAAAAAGGACTGGGGTTGCTATGCAGAAGAAGGCAATGGCAAACCACCTCTGCTCATCTCTCAACTTGAAAAACCCATGGCCCAGAGATTACTACCGGTCAGCTGCAACTTGACAGCCCACCATTATTATTAAACTTGCTTACTTCTCTTGTGCTGCGCACATACACACACTGCTAGATAATACTGTCCTTCAGATAGCGTCAGTTTGGGAAGATGCTACCACCATTCAGCAATGTCAGCACCCAAAAATTAGCCGTACAGGATCAGACCAAGGATCCACCTCATCCAGAGGATGCTCTTAGGATGCTCACAAACAGAGCTAGGTGGAGATGGCCATTCCCTACAGCTCTTCACCCCCAGTTGCTGGTAATCCTGAGAACGTCGAGACTCAATTTAATTTATGACGGCTTCCCTTCCATGGATCTGTATAAGGCTCAAAATGAACGGGGCCGCAGAACTCGTAGGAAGCAGGCATCAAAAGTTCACACCTGACATCAGTTGTCAGACAAATTTCACCTGCTTTTTGTGAGATTCTCTCCTAGCTCTCCTCAGGCCTGCTGTGTTTCTAAATTTATGTCGAATGTTCAGGAAAAGG
>NW_015190024.1:0-2627 GCF_001447785.1 Gekko japonicus
GAATCAGGGAGGGAAGGAGGGAAAAAAAGAGAAAACATTACTTAAGCTTCCCAAATCCACTAGACAATTAAGCAGTGCTAACAAGACACAGGACAGTTCCATGTTCTGTGATGAATAGGTGTCACCACAAGGTATCTATACATTTACTGACTACAAATTCTACACCACAATTACAACTTAAAATAAACTAGAACACAGTACGCAGCATTTCTCAGGATCAGATCCCCATGTTGCGGTGGAAGTTGACTGGGTTATTTTGGACCAGTCACATACATTCAGCCTAGACAACCTCACAGGTTTGTTGTGCAGATTAAAAAGTGGGAGAGAATAATGTAAGCTGCTGTGGTCCCCACTGTGGAGAAAGACTGTAATTTTCCTAGGTAGAGGCTGTGGGGGAGGGGTGTGGACATGGAAAGTTGCAGACAGAGAGGCAGATAAAGGTAGGTTGGCTGTTGGGTGGGAAGGAAATTGTGTTGCCAACTCCAGGATGAGAAATTCCTGGACATTTGTGGAAGGAAGGAAGGAAGGAAGGAAGGAAGGAAGGAAGGAAGGAAGAAGATCGGACAGATGAAGACAGGTTGGCTGGTAGGTAGGAAGAAGATAAGTAGGCAGGAAAAGGGAAGAGGCAATGGGAGCTTTGAGGGAGGGGATAGAAGAAATAATGGGAGAGGGGAAAATGAGATGTCACTGCAAGTCGTAGTAGGTCCCCAGTTATAATTACTATTTTCAAAAGCATTTTTTTTAAAAGTAAGACTGATGGAGTCCATATCACACTGTTCCCAACCTCTTTTTGTGAACAGGCAGCATATTTAATCTTCTAAACAAATAATAAATATATTTGAAAAAAATTAAAGTAGTGGCAAGCTTATAAAGGATTCACTACTGAAAATTTAGTCCCTTGTTCAGGAAGACTATACTTGCAGATAGCAGGGAGGGGCATGGGCCAGATTACCCATAATTACTAGTTTGTCAAGTCAGATAAAGCTACTGAGCATGAGGCTGACCACAGGGAGATTCCTGTTGGCAGAAAGTCCAAAGCTTTGCACTCACAGAAGACAGTTCCTACTTTCACATGTCCATATGCTGGAAAGCAGCAAGTGGTGGTTTTCCTACCCAGATGTGATACGCAGTAGGAAAACCCATTGTTTTGTGTGATGCAGACCTCTGCCAGAGAAAGAAAGGTCCAGACAGGCAGTATTGGTGATGACCAGTTGAAGAATGATCAGATCAGAGAATCATCAGCAGGCACATGCTTCTCTTCTACTGGAAGAAGTTAAACAGTTCTGGCTCTGAAGATGTCTTGATGGGAGAAATGCCTAGAAACCACATGTAATCCTTTCTGAACTCTTTGAAGGGAAAGTGTGGCATAATGCACCAACTGAATAAGTCATCTGAAAGTGACCCATACCACCTGCATTTTCTAAAATCTGGGCTGGAATATTTGGTTTTCTGTAGGGTGAAAAGTGTCAGCTGAGCCTCTGGCATTGCTGCCATGGCTAGTGTGTGTGTGGGGGGGAGATGTTGGTCTGCTTCTGTCCTGTAATCTTAAGTTTCATTTCTTCTCATGCTCTTCTTATCTATGTAGCCTCAGTTAGTGACCTTGGTACCTTGTTACTGCTTTCCACTGGGAATGTGGACCCGTTAGCTTAGGTGGGCTTTTGCTGATGCCCTGATTGGACCTGAGTCATCAGGGGGGCCCTTTGAATTATGTATAACTCCCTGCTGGTGCGTTTTCCAGTAGTTCTAACACAGAATGTATGCACAGAAGACCTACCTTTATTGACTCAATAAACTTTACTCTTTTGAATGAAAGTTGTTGGGAACTGATTGCTGTGGGACTCTGACAGAGTGTTAGAACTCCTATAGTTCCCAAACTCATACCCCAACTATGGCTGACGATGACAATGGGAACATGCCAGTGACTATCATGACGGGTGCGGCAGTACCCACCACAGCGGCAAGTAAGGGGGCTGATCCAAGTGGGCTGGAGAGACCTTGGCAGGACCCTTACTCATGGGCCCGGTTCTCCACTGAGATGAGGGAATCCTGGATAATGACTCCCCTCTCAAGGAATGACCAATGGTACGAGACTGCCTACCCGCTAGGAAGTGGCCGGAACTCCATAAAGCCTCGTGGTGCAGATGAGGAGCAACTGGAATGCCTACAGTGCCAGTTCCAAGCGCAGCAAGAGGAACTGCAGAGAGATGTGCAGGAGATGGTGCTGGACCTGCCTCTGTGTGTGTGTGTATAAAGTGCTATAAACTCAAAGCCAAATTATGGCAACCCCATAGGGTTTTCATGGTAAGAGACTAACAGAGGTGGTTTGCCATTGCTGGGCTTCGTGTTGTGACTCTGGACTTCCTTCGTGGAAGTCCTACCATCTCCCAATCAGGGCCTACCCTGCTTAGCTTCTGGGATTTGACAGAATCAGGCAACCTGGGCTATCCAGGTAAGGGTCTACTGTTCCATAAAAATGTTAAATGGCAGTCCTGCTTCACAGACACAATGAGATGTGGAAAAGCTGATAACAGGCAAGAAAACATCCCAATTATTACCATTTGGAGACATGCAGCTGATGCAATAAACACTGTCAAGAAGGCAATGGCAGTGGCCAGGCCTGAGTCAAA
>NW_015190025.1:0-2536 GCF_001447785.1 Gekko japonicus
CACTCCTTGTGAGCCTCTTGTCCAGTGGCTTCTGTTCTAGGCCACTGAACAGGAGGTGCACACACAACCAACCAGCGACAGTATGGGGTGGACAGCAATCCACTCAGAGCAGGGGTGGGTTAACTGCGGCTCGGAAGCCACATGCGGCTCTTTCACACATACTGTGCAACTCCCAGCAGGGCAGCTGGGGAAGCAAAGGGGAGGCATATTTTTTCTCCCTCCCTCCCATCCATCTATTTGCTTTCTTTGTTTCTCTCTCTCTCTCTCTCTCTCTCTCTTTCCACCTCTTTCATGCTTTCTTTCGACCTCTGTCTTTCTCTCTCTCTCTTAGACAAATAAATATCAGTAGCAAACAAATAAATATCATTGGACAAATAAATATCATCAATATCTCTTTTTACCCCTTTTGTTTTTATTTCTGGCAGTCTCATTTAATGTTAGCAAAAAACAAATTTGCGTATTTTAAAATAAAAACATGCCTGTAATATTTGTTTATGTTTTGCAATGCTCAGATAGCTGACATTTATTCTGTGTGGCTCTTCCGCTGAGCAAGTTTGGCCACCCCTGGCTCAGAGCCACCCAAGTGGGTTTTATGGCCAACGAGGGGCCTATTTAGGATCTCTCTTAAGGCAAGGGACATTTCCAGCATCAAGCTGGTGCACGATGGCACTTTAGTCCCCTCACTTGCATAGAGGATGAAGGAAAACTGCCAAGGCAAAAACAACTTCCTTCACATGCTAAAATATTGGAAGAACAACACAGTTTTATTCAGGGTGAGCTTTTGTGTGCACGCACACTTCTTGAGAAGCAATGAAATGGAAATAGATATAACAGTCATACACAAAGAAGGAGGGCAGTGAATTAGCATGCAGAATAGTGAAGATGTTTTTAACAGATTGAAAGAATAATAAGCTTAGTTTATTGCTATCGTCTGTTTCAGTTCAATTGGGGGGGGGGGAACAGAGTCAAAGTAATAAATATGCCCGAATTGGAGACTGATGTATCCTTAATTGGGAGAGTCTGTCATTAGGTTCTATCTGTCTCCTCTCAAGCAAGGAGGAAACACTGCAGCATCTTTTTCTTTGAAGTGGGGCTTATTGGCTGTGTTATTTTCCTTGCCCCCGGACCAGCAAAATACACTTGAACCTACCATTCCAAATTACATTACATATTAAGTAAGATGAGACTCTGTTGTTAAGTTACGTTCTTCTCCCCTCAAACATGGAGTTAACTAACAGAGTCCTTTTCTTAGAGGTTGGGTGCGATGTTATGTCAAAGAAATACATTTCGATATTCATTGTATAATATTATAAGCACTATTCCACTATCCTATTCAAAAAAATACACAAAATTACAGAGAATGTATAGCACTTTTTGGTGAGAATACATACGCAAAGACTGAATGAGCTAAGCCTATATACTGAGACAATAAATCAATATCCCTGTTGAGTCCTGGGGATTCCATTGTTCTGAGTGTTGCAATAAGTTGCAACTCAGCAATTTCCTTTTCCTGTCTGTTCTTGAAGTTCCTAAAATCATAGAATCAGAGTTGGAAGGGGCCATACAGGCCATCTAGTCCAACCCCCAGCTCAATGCAGGATCAGCCTACAGTATCCCAGACAACTGTGTTTGTACAACCACTGCTTAAAGACTGCCAGGGAGGGGAAGTTCACCACCTCCCTGGGCAGCTGATTCCACTGTTGCACAACTCTAACTGTAAAAAAGTTTTTCCTAATATCCAGTCGGTACCTTCCCACCCTTAATTTAAACCCATTATTACTAGTCCTATCCTCTGCCGGAACAGCTCCCTATCCTCCACTAAGTGACAGCCCTTCAAATACTTAAAGAGAGCAATCCTGTCCCCCTCAACTCCTCATGAGATGGCTTGAAAGATGGCGGTGTGCAAGGAGCTCTAGTGTTAGTGGCTCCTTGCCTTAAAACAACTAGGAGACTTTTACTGACTATTGGCAGTCCAGACTAAATCATTAAGCTGCGCAAATACCTGTGGGGTAATGCAGACTAATGTGCAGCCAGGAAAATAGGCAATACAGATAGCTTCCCCCCGCGCAGCTCCCTGACTCTCTGGACCGGCCTGGTTGCTGTGAAGACAACCAGTGAAGCCTCAACTTTGCATGAGTATCCTGCCGGCGGTGGGGGCTGCCGGTTGCCACTGGTGTTGACTGCTCAGTGTGGCTGCCATTTTGGAACCGCTGGTAGGATTCCTCTATGTTTGTTACTGGCGCTCCTGCACTTATTATTAGTGCTAGAGCAGTGGTTGGGGAGCCTGGTGGGGGTCTCTACCCCCTGCAGTCTGCCCAATACAGCTGGAAATGGAATACTAAGGGTGAGAAATTTTGACACCCCCGATTCCTCCCATGACTCCGATATACAGCTACAAACCCTGGAGCTTGATGAGATCTAGGGACCGGGAGCTGGGAGACCCGAGACTGAGATCTGTGGGGGGCCCAAGAGATCGACTGTTGCCGGCACAATATCAGAGAGAGGTCGGGAGGTTTTCTCACTGTGGTGTCTACAT
>NW_015190026.1:0-2947 GCF_001447785.1 Gekko japonicus
AAAGTAAGGCCAAGGTTGATGGTGCAAGTGAAGTAAAAGTTATATTTTATTACTCAGTAGCAAAGTAACTACTGCTCTTATATAACAAGAATATTAGAGCAGTAGTTACTTTGCTACTGAGTAATAAAATATAACAAAAGGAATGTCGAACAACTAACAGATTGTCCTGAAGAAGCCTGCTGGTGAAACGCTTAGGGGATTTTTAGCTGAGTAATAAAATGTAAATTTTTACTTGCACAATTGACTGAGAATGTAAACTTTTTTTAAAAAAATCCACCAAATGTTAAAAGCAGCATAAAGTTATATATCAGCAGCAAATAAAAAATAAATATATTCAAAGGCCCCGGTCACACGGGAGGTTTTGGGCCGGAAGAGGGACGGATCAGGGGTGCAGCAAATGGGCGCGATTAAATCGCAACGCCTGGGAAGCGGCGCGCACCCGTCCCCAATCCGTCCCTACGGCCCAGTAACACGGAGCAAAAAAGAACTTAGTAAAGAGGACTTACCTGAAACGCCGCAGCAAGCCCAGCCGTGGGATCGCCAGCACGTCCGTTGTCAGGAGCATTCGAGGCTCCTGGCCAAACTGCGCATGCGCACACATGCAGCCAGCTGCCTTTGTCTCCCATCAGTGGCTTTTGATCGTGTCGGGGAGCAACTGTGTGGCGGCTCAGGGGATCTGTGTGACCCCGCCGCGTGTCTCTTTTGGTGCGGCAGTAAAAAGCCTCACTTTGGCTGTGCTTTTTACCGCCGTGGGGCAGGGACCAAATTAGTGTTGCCCACACATCTTCATCAAAACCAACTACCTGCTGATTTTGTTTTTAAAAAAGTTTGTACTAGTGTCTTTAAAGTTACACCAAAGGTTGATTGTTCTAAGCTTCCTTTCGGATGGAGTTTCGTGTTGATACGGCCACTAATGAGAAGGCCCCTGCGCATCCCCCATTGGCTGTGAGCATAACCTAATGGTCAGACTTTTGTCCATTGTTGTGGCCTTCTCATTTCTTTTTCTTCTTTTGTTCCACGGCAGCGCTCCCACCAGTGACAACCCACAACATGATTGACGATTCTAATGACCCAATCCTCAACACTATCAGACGCATCGGACTTTTCAACAGCCGAACAGATCGTGTGAAAGTAACAATCTCACTTTTTTAATATTATGCATATGTAGCTATCCCCCTTTTAAACTGAAGTGCTTTGGGAGCAATTGGCTCAGATCAGTTTATACAGGGTCTCTCCCCTTCGATCCTTCCTTTCCATCAGAATACTATACCTTACTCTCTCCTGAGATTCACGCCACTTTGGTGTAGTGATTAGAAGTACAGACTCTAATCTGGGGTTTGATGCCCCACTCCTCCACATGCAGCTGCTGGTGTGACCTTGGGTCAGTCACAAGTTCTCTCAGAGCTGTTCTCTCAAGGGCAGTCTTCAAAAGAGCTCTCTCAGCCGCACCTACCTCACAGGGTGTCTGCTGTGGGGAGGGGAAGGAGTTTGTAAGCCACTCTGAGACTCCGAGTGAAGGGCAGGGTATAAACCCAATCTCCTCCTCCTCCTCAAGAACAGTCCTCGAGAGAGCTCTCTTAGCCCCACCTACCTCATAGGGTGTCTGTTGTGGGGAGGGGAAGGGAAAGGGATTGTAAGCTGCTCTGAGACACCTTTGGGTAGTGAAGGATGGGGGATAAATCCAATCTCTCCTTCTCTTTCTTCTATAGTGGGAAGTATTTATTATGTTTTTAATTGTATTTATTGTAACTACCGGTTTTATGAACTGAATGTTTTCCAAATGATGTTACACACTCTGAGCCTGATTTCTGGGGATAGAGAGTAATAAATTCAACAAATCAAATCAAAATCAAATATCTCGTTCATCCAGGGAATCTAGTCCTCCTGGGAGCTGTAATTCCCATGAACTCCAGCTTCCTGAGACGTAGTATGAGACCCCAGTATGGCCTGTGGTCTCTAGGCTGCAAGATCAAGATGGGTGTTTGTCTGTCTGTAGCAGTAGAAAAGAGTAAGAGTCCAGAAGACTCTCTGAAGAAGTGATCATCTGTGACTCATGAAAGCTCATCCCCTGCCGCAAATTCTGTTAGTCTTTAAGGTGCCAGTCAGTGTTACCTCTAAGCTGTGGAGTCTTGTGAGCAAAAATTCTACTTTGTGAGCACCTGGCATTAAAGTTGTGAGCGAGCGATTTGGCTATTGCATAAATTAGTTTGCTCTGGAACCGTTCTTCCTGAGCGGAGACAAAAATCTGTGAGCCGGAGGCTAAAAAAATGTGAGCTAGCTTACACTAACTCAGCTTAGAGGGAACACTGGTGCCAGTGGACCGTTGCCCTTTTCTAGGCTGCAAGAGACAGATGCCAAATCAGTCTGATGCTCTGCCTTTGCCTAAACCTCAAGCAAAATTTTGGGGCTCTGTAGGATCCCCGGAAACATTCTTCGTGACCCACATCTGCAGAGGATACGTTTGCTATGGTGGGGCTCTGTCCAGTGCACTGGAATGCTGCGTTCTCCTGGATTCCTCTTGCATACTGCCTGTGCCGGTTACTAATGATGAAAAATGCAATTCGATGATGGATTTCCTTACATGGAAGTCAGAGAAAGAAATAGTCTTCTAAAGATTCTAGCATGCCACGGGTTGCGCAGAGCAGCTGTTGCACGTGTAATTTATTTATTTATTTTATTTGCATTTGTATCCCGCCCATCCTGCGAGCGGGCTCTGGGCGGGTAACATCATTAAAATAAATACAATTTCAGTTTAAAACATCAAACATTAAAACAGAATAAAACATTATAACAATTGACAATGGGTGCAGCTTGGAACAGTATCAGTTGGCCATAAAGTTCTGACCCGATGTACAGTGGGTTAAAGGCCAGTTGTCGGTGGTCAGTAGACAGGTGACAGAAGGGTGACAGCAACCTCAGGGAGGCTATAAATGGGCAGAGGTCATTT
>NW_015190027.1:0-3193 GCF_001447785.1 Gekko japonicus
CCCTTTGGGGGCAGTTAAAAAAAAAAGAGGTCACCGAGAAATAAAATGGACCATGACTAAATCAAAAGGACTTAGTCTAGCCTTATCACTTGCAGTACTTTCTGGGTTTGTATGCATAACTTGCAAAATGGGGGGGGGGAGGTACCAAAGCAAAAACAGCTCTAGAGTTCTTTGGAAATTGTGGAGCTGTTCTATCAAACCAGACAAGGAAGCAGGAAGTTTAAATGCAATATGGATTAATTATGTTCAGTTATGGCACCTGTTCCTGAAGAAGAACTGTGGAAACGGAATATTACCCATGCCCCATTAACAGAAACGGCTTGTCTCCATCGATATCGGCCTTTATTGCTTCACTGAGAAGGACTGACTCATATAGGAAATTTGTTGGGACTTGGAGGTGTTTTCAATATTGAACTGACACCAGATATATTTTGTATAACATTCTTCATTCAGATTGGAACATTTGATAAAAATTTGCAAGTTATTTTTACAAATTCATTGTTATTATATTCATGGGTTTCTGGTCTTTTCTTAACTTGCAAAATGAGCATAATTGGCTGCAAAACAATACATTACACACCACAGTGGGATCAAGGGCAGATTCACCCAGTGTCAAGGGTAGAGGGTCAAGTCCACCCAGTGTCATGGGCAGGGGTTATGACTTTGCTTGGTGATATATCAGAAAAATTTCTACTGCACCGAAGCTTTAAGAATTGATATGTAATTCCTTAGGGGGAGGTTTCAGTGTCCATAACTACCAAATTGGATACCACCAATGAGAGGAAGGTTTGAGGTTTGGGGCAGTGTTTGCATGCAGAATTTGGGAATGAGCATGGAGACAGAAGCAAAAGTAATGCACATCCCCTAATTTCCAGTTTGATTATGAAGTCCATCCTCTTCTTCTTTATCTCCCCGTAGGATGGGACCAATCCTGTGGACAAACATGTGGACAAGGGGGATCCAATAGATACTGTTTACCTTGACTTCCAGAAAGCTTTTGATAAAGTTCCTCATCAAAGGCTCCTAAGTAAGCTCAGAAATCATGGGATAAAAGGACAAGTCCTTTTATGGATCAAAAACTGGCTAATTAATAGAAAACAGAGAGTGAGTATAAATGGGCAGTTCTCTCAGTGGAGGGTGGTAAGCAGTGGGGTACCACAGGGATCAGTACTTGGTCCACAGCTTTTTAACTTGTTCATTAATGATTTGGAGTTGGGAGTAAGCAGTGAAATGGCTAAATTTGCAGATCATACAAAGTAGTTCAGGGTGGTGAAAACCTGTGAGGATTCTGAGGCACTCCAAAGGGGTCTGTCAAGGATGGGCGAGTGGGCGTCAACATGGCAAATGGGGTTCAATGTGGCCAAGTGCAAGGTGATGGATATTGGAGCCAAAAATCCTAAATATAAATACACGTTGATGGGGTCTGAACTGGCAGAAACTGATCAAGAGAGAGATCTTGGAGTTGTAGTAGATAACTCACTGAAAATGTCGAGACAGTGTGTGACTGCAATTAAAAAAAAAGGCCAATGCTATGCTGGGGATTATTAGGAAGGGTATTAAAAACAGATCAGCCAATATCATAATGCCCCTATATAAATCAATGGTGCGACCTCATCTGGAATACTGTGTGCAATTCTGGTCACCACACCTTAAAAAGGAT
This sequence comes from Gekko japonicus, assembly GCF_001447785.1. Taxonomy (NCBI): domain Eukaryota; kingdom Metazoa; phylum Chordata; class Lepidosauria; order Squamata; family Gekkonidae; genus Gekko; species Gekko japonicus. The sequence goes on from NW_015190027.1 coordinate 1,661, forward strand.
ATTATAGCTTTGGAAAAAGTGCAGAAAAGGGCAACTCGAATGATAAAAGGGTTGGAACACTTTCCCTATGAGGAAAGGTTAAGGCGCTTAGGGCTCTTTAGCTTGGAGAAACGACGACTGAGGGGTGACATGATTGAGGTTTATAAGATTATGCATGGGAAAGAGCAGGTAGAGAAAGAGGTACTTTTCTCCCTTTCTCACAATACAAGAACCCGTGGGCACTCCATGAAATTGCTGAGCGGTCGGGTTAGAACAGATAAAAGGAAGGACTTCTTCACCCAAAGAGTGATTAACACATGGAATTCACTGCCACAGGAAGTGGTGGCGGCTACAAGCATGGACGGCTTCAAAAGGGAATTAGATAAGCATATGGAGCAGAGGTCCATCAGTGGCTATTAGCCACAAGGTATAGATAGGGGCTCTGGGGCAAGTGATGCTCTGTCATCTTGGTGCTTGGGGGGGTCAACAGTGGGAGGGCTTGTAATGTCCTGGCCCCACTGGTGGACCTCCTGATGGCCCCTGGTATTTCTGGTCACTGTGTGACACAGAGTGTTGGACTGGATGGGCCTTTGGCCTGATCCAACATTGGCGTCTCTTATGTTCTTATGTTATGTTTAACCGCCCCTCCCCTTTCTACAACCCCAGCCCAACAGTCTTATTTTGTCTTAACGGGAATCTTTATGGTGAGGTGCAAATGTTATCATATCTTGCAATTGGTTTACACTGCCTGATGTTATCACATTTTGTAATTCTCCTACAGATTGACTGAAAAGCTTTTTTAAAAAAATCATACTTGTAATCCCCCTTTGGTCCCAGTGAGAAGGGTCGACTATGAAAAAAGAGAATTTTCAAGCAGACCAAGTACCAGGAGAGAAGAGACTGAATGTATGCCCCGCCCTTCACTCGGAGCCTCAGAGTGGCTTCCAGACTCCTTTCCCCACAACAGACACCCCGTGAAGTAGGTGGAGCTGAGAGAGCTCTTTCAAGAACTGCTCTTTCGAGGACAGCTCTAACAGTACTATGGCTTGCCCAAGGTCATACCAGCGCCTGCAAGTGAAGGAGTGGGGAATCAAACCCGGTTCTCGCAGATTAGAGTCAGTGCACTTAACCAACTACACCAACCTGGCTCTCTACCATCATGAGGGAGGTGTCATGGACTGCCTCAATTTGCCACAGTGCTGCCGGTTTAAGAAGACCAATGGACAGCACTCAACAATATTGGAAATTGTGGGTAGAATACAAGGAGGATATAATTAATATTTGTAGTTGACTTGTGTTCTTGTAAACTGCTTTAAATCGGGGAAGAAAAGTTGTACGTAGATATAGTATATAAACAAACACTCTGTACTCAGCAAATGCTCCATCACTTATCTGTGGGTTGGCTCCACTGCTTGAAACCAGTTCCCCAGCTCTGCAATTAGCATTTTTCAGGAAAGAGCTGTCTTTGAAAAACACAATTCCCCCCCACCCCCAATTAATGTGCTAATCAAAACAGGGAGACCTGTTTGAACAGCAAAACCAAACAGAAGTGAA
>NW_015190028.1:0-2030 GCF_001447785.1 Gekko japonicus
CAGTAATAGCTATATATACTGTTATAACATTAGAACAGTCAATTACAACAATCTACTAATCCCAGACTGCAATTTTTAAAAAAGTATCTAGCTCTTATTGCAGAGTTGTAAGACGAAAGGTATTGTCCACACATTTCTCCTGATAGCTCTACGAACAAAGCAGTTAGAGACTTCTTTAAAAACAACAACCCTGCAGTCTAGGAAAAAGTATATTTTTGTAACAGCTATACAAATGTAGTGAGATAGTGTGTGAGGAAATGCCTTCCACTCCAGGAATCATATCCAAAAATTGTAACTGTACTCTGCCTATGAACTAGAACCTGGCTACAAGTTTGTAGATGGCAAAAAGGAAAGGTACTGGCAATGAGTTATTAGACTCTAGGCTCTGAACACATCAGTGCTTAGTTATGCAGATGGACCTGACCCGCGTGAAACAAAAGATTTACTATCTGACACTTTGGTAGAACAGCACTCCTAAAGAACAGAGAATGACAAAGACAAAAACTAGAGCAGCGGCCTGCAGGCTGGATCAAGCCCTTGGACAGTTCCTAGAAGTCTGTTCAGATGTTAAAGATGTATTCTCTTTTATCATGAATATATTATTGTGAATTTTAGGAGAGTTTTGGTTTATTCCTTAAAGAGAAAATCTAACCCAAAATTCTGTAATGTTGATGCTTTATTAATTCTTTCTATATTTGAATTATGTAATACATTTGGTAATACATTTGATTTTACTTGTTGTATGTAATAATTCATAATATTTAACAAACTTGATAAATCTATATTTCCCCCTCCACTTCTTCCCTTCTGTATCCCAACTTTTTTTCCTTGAGAAAATAATAAGAAATATTTTTTAAAAAAGAGTTTCAGGGTATAAGTTTTCCAGAGTCAAAGCTTTGTTTGTCTGATACAAGGAGGAATGGAGATCTATGAGTCTGTTTATTTCATTCAGAGGGTGTGAGGGATGTCATAAAGAATGCATATAAAGGATACAAAAGTACACTGCATCTTGGGATCAGCTTGATAAGAGCAGAGGGGAAATGCTTGGAGGCAGAAAATTAGCATCGGTAGTGAGATAAGAATCCTCTTTCCCCCGCTTTCCCTGTTCAGCCCGGGGGGTGGGGTGGGGTGGGCGACGTCCATTATTCTGATCTCATGAATTCACCAGCAATCTCCAGTTCTAATTTCCCTTTGATTATTTTTTTTGAGGACTGCCAATCTTGGGTCTACAATGGAATGACCTAGAAGATTAAAATGTTATCCCACTGGTTTTTGAGTGCTGAGATTTTGAGTGTCAGATTTATTTCCATTTATTCTTTTTCTTTTAAGTAAGGACTGATGTAGAGTGGAAGGGCATTGCTGACATTTGATGGCATTTGATGGCATATATAATGTTGCTAAAGGAACAAGTGAATGAACCTGAGATGGTGTGGCTGATATTTTTAAGCCTGGTTGATGTGTTGTCAGAGTGGATATGGGGACAGAGCTGGGAACTTGGTTTGTGGCAGGCCCTAGTCCCAGTCCGTGTCCATGTTTGAAATGGTATTCCTGTGGGTGAGCATTTGTTGAAGGTTAGGAGACTGTGGGCAAGAAAAAGTTTGCCTCCTGAAGACTGTGAGAGAGGAGTATCATTGTCCAGCATGGATTGTAGGTCTTTAATAATGTGTTGAACTGGTTTGAGCTGAGAACTGTATGTGACTCCCTGCAAGTGGTGTTCTGTTGTTGTTTTGTATGGGCCAATCTTGTAGCAGGTTATCCCTTGGTACCACTCTGGCTTTGTTGATCTGTTTCCTTACTACTCCAGGTGGGTATTGTAATTCCAAGAATGTCTGCTGTTGATCCTGCAGGTGAGAATCTCTGCTTGAGGGATCGGAACAGATGCAGCTGTAGCATCGAGCCTGGCTGTAGACAATGGATGGTTCCATGAGTTTAGGATGGTGACTGGAGGCCTAAAGACACGATGGTTACTGGAAGCATGTAGGGAGAAAGGCAGCGAACAAGTGTTTTAAATAAATAAATAAACTTCAACT
>NW_015190029.1:0-2640 GCF_001447785.1 Gekko japonicus
CCCGCCCGTCGTCGCGCCGTAACCGGAAGCCTCGCTTGTACCCAATATTGACTTTTCTTTATCTCGAAGTTGCCTCTGGACTCAGACGCCATTCCCACATCTACATGTTGTTTGTATTTGTATGCTAATCTTGCCTTAATCCAATCCCAGCTATAATCACCCAGTTCTTATGCATCTTGACTCTAACTGGTCCTTCCTGAAAGATCAAAATATCAGACTTCAACGCTCACATTCAAGGACGTGTGCATTAAGAACGTTGCCAAATTTTGTGATGACTCTGAGTTGAAAGTTAAGGTTTCTCCGATGTTTTTTTTGTTTTTGTTTTGGGTGCAAGGGACAAAATTATGGTCATCCTTTCCCACTGCCAAGCTAACTGAATTCCATAACACTGAAGTTAGATGGATGTCTGTTTTCACTTCCAAATAGAGCAAAAAGAAAAAAGCCATTAGAGAAATGAATGTGATAGGACAAGTAGCAAAGAAAGCAGGACAAAAATGTGCGTGAAAACAAAAAAGAAACAAAATACGGCATCCATAAATACATCTTTTCCCATTTCTTTTTGTTGTCATATATATTTCGCTGTGCGTCATTCCATTTTACCCATTTCTGTTGCTGACAGTCCTGATTTTATGGCATTTTAAACATAGTTTAATTGTCCAAACAAATACACCATCCATATATTATATGCCACTGATATGCACCTGACGAAAATAATGTTAGCGCTCGGCACAAGGAAAAAGGAAATGGAATAAGAACTAAAGACTCACTGATCTGATTTGGAAAAAAAAGGGGGGGAAGAGAAAAGAAAATGGGGGTTAAAGAGCTGAAACTATGTGCTGTGAAATTTGGAGGTGTTGTGTATTGAGCCTGGACTGTACTTGCAAAAGGACTTAGCTTGGGGATGCATAACAATAGCTTGCTAGGATCCTAGAATGGACCAAGAGGGTGACAGGGATCCTAGAGTTACCCAATTGGGAAACAATGTAGTGTAAATAGCCTATAGTTGGGAGTGGGGTGTGTTTTGGGTTTCTCAGTCTTCTTTCTCTTGCTGAATCACTAATAAACTATGAGCTGATCACTTGAACCCAGTATATTTCAGGAAGCGTGCCTCGATGCAGTTCAGTCATTAACCAGCCTGTTACACCATCATGAACAATTGAGAGGTTCTGGCAAAGGGGGGATGCTTTCAGAAAGAGCCTGTACAAAGGTATCTCCAAGTCAAATGGAAATTTCCAGTTCCATTGATGGATTCAGCAGTTTATGGATGGAAGGACTGAGGATGTTGGTCACATTCTTCTTCCTGCCTCAGTCCTTTTTGACCAGAGGAAAGTCGATAATGGCCCATTCTGCAACTAGCATTCAGAACCAAACCAACGTTGGAACAGAAATTCCCCTCTACATTGCATGCAACTTTCACTTTGATTGATTGTCAGATTTTATGGCAGTGTCCAGACTGCTTGACGCTTTCACTTCATTTGATCTCTTGGTTTTATGGTACTGTCTGCATAGATTTATGGCCGTTTTATGGATATTCAGGGGTGACTCTGCGGTCAGTACAGCTTTGGCCTCGGGTATCTGAATGTGGTTTCGAGCCCCATCTTTTTCTGTTCCAGTGTGGGTTTGGTAAAACAACCCAGAGAATGCTAGAAGCAGAATGGGCCTCTATCGACACCAACGAAAGTGATCTGTGACAATTTGGCATCTAGTGTTTCTGGATCTGAGACTTGCATAGAACAGAGAATCTATGGCAGGGAGGAACTGGATTATTGTGTTTAGCATGATGAATAGTAAAGAGATTCTGTGAACATCTGCAAATGGTTAAATACTTTATAAATATGCCATCTCTAGTCAACCTAAGTTGACAGTCAAGGAGCTCTGGTGGCTCAAGTGGTTAAGATGCTGAACTGCAGGCTGTGGAAGGTCAGTAGTTCAACAGTTCGAGACCCAGGTGCCACATGACGGAGTGAGCTCCCGTCTCTAGTTCCAGCTCCTGCCAACCTAGCAGTTCGAAAGCAAGAAAATTCAAGTAGATAAATAGGTACCACTTTGGTGGGAAGGGAACAGCATTCCGTGTGCCTTGGTGTTTAGTCATGCCAGCCACATGACCACGGAAACGTCTTCAGACAGCGCTGGCTCTTCGGCTTGGAAATGGAGATGAGCACCGCAACCCAAGAGTCGGATTCGACTGGCTTTCGAGCAAGGGAACCTTTACTTTACTAGTCAACCTAAGTTTTTGCATTAGTAGAAAAGGGAAAAAAGGTGGATGGTGTTGATGTATGCTTTTAAAGAGTGATCTTGAGGGTCATGTTTGGGCAGTAGAAATGCCAGTCCTCAAAGGTATGCAGAGCCCCTGAAATAACCAGGCCCAGGATTAACCCCCTGAGGAGCATTTAGAATAATGAATTCACTTCTGCTGTAGGGTTTCTTCTTCATGACATTTTGCTTCGTGACCTTCATGCTCCTTTCCATCATGATCAGTAATTTAAACGACCTTTAGAATATTAAGAGAGGTGCCTCACCAATGTCCTCAGCACGGAACTCTCCTGCGGTGTCATGGCTTCTCCAGCAGGAGGAGCCGTTGCACCAGATCCTCTGCCTGAAATAGCGACTTGCAAGGAAACAAACTTGGATTCTTCTCAA
>NW_015190030.1:0-2658 GCF_001447785.1 Gekko japonicus
ACATATTAAGTGCTCTAGATGTTCCAGAAGGTTGGCAACGGTACTCGCAGGGCAGAGGGCTGGCCTTTGTTTTAACTGAGCGACATCGCCTGGCAAGCTGGCAATCGCCTGGCCTTCGTGCAAATGTTACCTAAATAGACCGCTAATGGAGGATGATTTGCAGTGTTTGCAAATTTATCTGGAACCGGCTGCTTAACGGAGCGTTACACAGACATAAGTTTGTACGGACAGAACCGTAAAGCAGGTATATCCCTTCAGTGAAACTAGGCGAGGATTACTCCGCCCTGTCCACACTACAAACCTCCGTCAGTTTGGACTAGTGTAGCTGCCGTGGCTTTCCTCCAAGAGTCTGGGGCCACGTTGTTTGGTGAGGTGCAGACTGAACCCGTCCCAGAGCTTCAGATTGAAGGGTTACAGGGGAAGAGCACATATGGGCATTCCGCTTTAAATCTGTCACACAGACATTCCCTGACCATGCTTGAAATGGAGGTTTGCTCACTTCCCTGACCCCCATCTCCTGTGCTCCTCCTCTTTGCTTAACAGAACAGCCTCACCGTCCATCTTTCTCCGTGTCCCCAAAGCAAGAGGTCTACACAAGCTGGGAATTCATCAATCTCACATGCTCCGTTTCTGACAGACGAAATGTGTCAAGAGTCCATTTTTTAAAGAATAGAACACCGCTGACATTACAGCTGTCATTCCTTGACCCCGCATCCTCTCCGTTCACGCACTCCCTGCAGCTGCTTCCACAAGAGGACGGAAATTATTCCTGCAAATACTGGGTTGTCGACTTAGACTGGGAGATCCCATCTCAGGAAAGCAACATCATCAGCATTTCTGTGACAGGTGAGGCCTTCTCTTTCGGTGTTGTTTCTGACCCTGATCTGCTGCTAAATGTACTTATGGGAACATCTTGTAATTTGAGGGGAATGTTCTCTTGACCCCTGCTGCTGAAGGAAATTAGGTAAAGCTTCCATAATTTATTCATTTGGCATAAAGGAGTTTGTAAGCCACTCTGAGACTCCCTTGGGTAGTGCAGGGCGGCGTATAAATCCAGTCTCTTCTTCTTCTTCTTCTTCTTCTTCTTCTTCTTCTTCTTCTTTCTTGCACGTGCCCCGAGTAATGGCGTCTTCTTTGTGTGCGATCCTCCAGATCCGCCTCCTCGACCGGTATTGAAACTGGATCCGCCCACTGGAGAGGTGAATGAAGGGAATCTGCTCCTCATCACCTGCTCAACCAACCAGAGCAACATGGAGAAAAGGTTCCACTTCTACAGGGATGGCGTTGAGATGACCCCCGCCGACGAAGGGTTGCTCTGGTGCCCCAGAGAACCTGGGGCTGCTTCCACAGATGCCTCCGTGACCATCCTGCAAATTAGGCCCAGCCAGACTGGGGGATTTGCTTGCAGCTATGAGGAAAAAATTAAGGACCGGTGGGTTAGCTCCCACTGGAGCCAGAAGGTGACCATCGTGGTCCTGCTGGAGCCAGAAGGTGAGCAAAGTTGGATGGCAGAACAACCTGGTGTTGAACAACTTGGGGGGGGATCACTGTATAATGAATAAGTGCAATTTTATGCGTTTAAAACAAATGCTCCCTCTAAGCTTGGGAGTCTTGTGAGCAAAAATTCCACTTTGTGAGCTCCTGGCATTAAAGTTGTGAGCGAGCGATTGGGCTCCTGCATAAATCAGTTTGCTCTGGAGTCCTCCTTCCTGAGTGAAGACAAAAATGTGTGTAAGCTGGAGGCTAAAAAACTGAGCTAGCTCACACTGACTCAGCTTAGAGGGAACACTGCTCGGCACCAAGGCTCCCTCTCAGCTGTGGCGACTTTGTGAGCTGCTGGCATGAAAGTTGTGAGCCAGCGATTTGGCTGCCGCATAAATCAGTTTGCTCTGGAGCCCCATCCTTCCTGAGCGAAGACAAAAATTCGTGAGCCAAGGCTAAAAAACTGTGAGCTAGCACACGAACTCAGCTTAGAGGGAACACTGGTTACAAGGGTCTTAGCCAATTTAAATTAATGGGCTTATATTGGAGTAACTCTGCATTGAATTGTACTGACACCTAATACAGAGAAACAATACAATTGGCGGGGGGGATGGGAAAATAAGCTTCTATTAAACAATGAAAAGCTTTTCTCTTCCGCCCACACTATTATGTTTGTAGTTGTACAACTGGACATGCCACAGGTGGACCTTGAACATTTTCTCTACAACCTCTTCCCTCTCAGCTCTTGTGACATTTAGCAGCTGTGCATTTGGATTGTTACTCTGTGAGTAGGGATTAGCTAACAAGATTTTCAGGACTGGGAAGTGACTTGAGAATGCTGTTATCTACTTGCTGACCTTCAAGACAAAAGTCCCAAATCGCTAATAAAGGGTCCATTCCCCACCCCCCCGTACCTTCCTTTCTCTTCCCAGTTTGGGCACAGCATCCGTACTCGGTGCTGGAGCACGCACGCTGGGCGATTCCACTTCTGATTGCGATGGTCCCACTCGTTTTCTGTTGCAGGGAGAGAGGTAAGTGATCGGGCTCACGGGGCGTCTCTCTTCACCGTTCTGTTCCAAAATGTGCGGCGAGGAATGGGGTTTACCAGTAAAAAGCAGGAATACCTAAACGCATTGTAAACAGTCTGTTTTTATCATTCCTCTTCAAAAGCTTCAA
>NW_015190031.1:0-2756 GCF_001447785.1 Gekko japonicus
AATCCAGCTTGCAGAGGCAGAAGTATGCCTTGACAAAATACAATCAAAGTTGTAACATTGCTAAGACATTTAAAGCTTTTTTTTTTAAAAAAAACTTACTTTGCCAGTTTCTGAGCCCATAAGAACACAGCAGGAGGATCACAGTGTAAATAGTAGAAATACTAACACAAAAGCACTGTGTAACAATAACAACAATGTTATTGCAGGGTTTTTTGGATGACAACCCTGTATTAGATCCCTTCCCATCCGGCTTCCGACCAGGACATGGGACGGAGACGGCACTGGTTGCCCTCACAGATGATCTTCAGAGGCATCTGGATCGGGGCGGTTCCGCTGTGTTGCTGTTGTTAGTTCTGTCAGCAGCATTTGATACGGTCGACCACCACCTACTGACCAGTGATTCATCAACACTGGTCGGAGCGGCAGGACTAATGATGCCTTCGTGTTTGCTAACTCTCATTTGTGTGGCGCAATGGACGCTGGGGCATTTGTTCCAGGGAATCCAAAAGTCGCCCAGCAAGGGGTTATTGTGCCTGCCCTAATGATTGTAATGGTGCATATCCACTTTGTCCTTGGCTTATGAAACCTTACAGAAACCCAAAGGACATGCGGGAGACGAACTTTAATCTAAACCTGTGCAGGGCACATAATGTGGTGGAGAGGACATTTGGACTATTGCTTGTCAGCCCATTAAAAGTCTTTATTGAAAATGTCAACACTGCAGTCTCTGCCTGTGTGATTCTACGCAACATATGTGATGAGAAGAGCCATGTTCTCCTAGGGAGCACAGAGCAGGACACAATACTGGTAGTGGAAGAAGCAGAAACTAATTACCGTAGAGCGTTCTGACGGGTGACATGATTGAGGTTTATAAGATTATGCATGGGAAAGAGCAGGTAGAGAAAGAGGTACTTTTCTCCCTTTCTCACAATACAAGAATTCGTGGGCACTCCATGAAATTGCTGAGCAGTCGGGTTAGAACGGATAAAAGGAAGTACTTCTTCACCCAAAGAGTGATTAACACTTGGAATTCACTTGGAATTCACTGCCACAGGAAGTGGTGGCGGCTACAAGCATGGACGGCTTCAAAAGGGAATTAGATAAGCATATGGAGCAGAGGTCCATCAGTGGCTATTAGCCACAAGGTATAGATAGGGACTCTGGGGCAAGTGATGCTCTGTCATCTTGGTGCTTGGGGGGGGGTCAACAGTGGGAGGGCTTCTAATGTCCTGGCCCCACTTGTGAACCTCCTGATGGCACTGGTATTTCTGGCCACTATGTGATACAGAGTGTTGGACTGGATGGGCCTGATCCAACATTGGCATCTCTTATGTTCTTATGTTCTTAATCTTAATTTCCTGGTGGCAGCCGAAAATACCCAGTAAGACAAAATAAAGAACACATTTAAAGAAAAACTAGACCTCCCTAATAAGGAGGTCGTCACAGGCGGCCTCACAAAGAAAGTTTAAAGCGAAACCGGCGGGTAGTCAGAGCCCAAAACCGTAAGAGAGAGCAGACGTTATGTCCAGGAAACATCTCAAACAGGGAAAACGTGTGAGGGTTGCTATCGCCAGTTTTATGGTTACTAGGCAAGTCACTTGTTTTTCCCCAGTTAATTTTTTTGTGCAGGGTTTTGGAGCTGTGTTCATACCTGCAGGATTATAGCATTGGAAAAGAAGGCACTGTAGCCCTATGAACTTTCATTAGCATGTGCATATTTTTAATACAGATTTAATTAAAGTTTATTGAAGACATATATCAGTGCTTAATACGTTCTGCCTTAGGAAGACTAATGCTGCAGTTTCTGTTGGGCTACTTGGCTGACACAACCCACCATACACCACCCCCCCCCCCCCGTGCACTTTTTAGTAGGTTTTTTTCCTAGCAACAAACCCTGATCGTTGCCAAAGTTGGCAGCTTGATTTTCAGAGCTGGTTTTGGAGGTGTAAAGTCAAACCTTGAGGAGGCATAAACCTGCATCCTCTCTCAATGCATTATTGGTGCTGGAAGTTTTCAGCCTGTCCCCTCCTCCAAACATTCCTTAGCATCCTTAAAAAATAACCTTCTGTTTGTCTTGGTAGCTACATGGTGCTGCCGCTGACAACTGAAGACTATTTTTTTTACACCACAAAAACACTATAAAAGTTTTTTTAAAAGCAGCGGGTAGGGGGGAGTCTTTTATAAATTGTCCTGTGATCCCACACAGTGGGAATGGATGTTTTGGCCAGGTACAGAACCCTAGTACTTTGGCATATGAGCCAACATGAACCTTTGTCATGGTTCCCCAATTTACTTGGGGAAGCTCAAAATGGGGAAAAGATCAGTCTACTCTAAATGGTGCAATACTGCAATGAAAAAAAGGTAAAGGTAAAGGTTCCCTTGCTCGAAAGCCAGTCAAAGCCGACTCTAGGGTTGCGGTGCTCATCTCCGTTTCAAAGCTGATGAATGCAATGAAAACACACCATTAAAAGAAGGGGGGAGGCACAATCAAATGACAATTTACAATTGCAAGCAATCAATACACAAGGAAGCGGGATGGGCAAACATGCAGAGAGGGATGATGGGTGAACCCCATTGGCTTATGAAAATTTGAAGCCTCCGAGGCAAAACGTTGCGTTGCTGGGTTATTCTTCAGGCATGCCACCAAGGAGGAGAGCAAGCCGAGGTAGAAGCCTTACTGGATAGCATGCTCAGTAATGGCCATGCTAAAGATTTAATGGCCAGCACTCATCTGGAAACCAGACATATTTACAGAG
>NW_015190032.1:0-2566 GCF_001447785.1 Gekko japonicus
CAATCTGGTCAAGGGGGCGCATGTAGATGGTAAATAGCATTGGGGAGAGAACCGCCCCTTGTGGGACTCCACAATCTAGCGGGTGCCTTTGGGACAGCTGTTCTCCCAATGCCACCCTTTGTCCCCAACTGTGCAGGAATGAGGAGAGCCACTGCAAGGCAAACCCTTGAATCCCGGTGTCGGTGAGGTGGTGGGTCAGTAGTGGGTCAGTAGTTGATGGTCAACCGTGTCGAATGCCACCAACAGGTCTAACAGTAACAACACTGCAATGCCACCTCGATCCAGATGGCTCCGAAGGTCATCTGTGAGGGCAACCAGGACCATCTCTGTCCCATGGCCTGGTTGGAAACCGGACTGGAAGGGATCTAATACGGAGGCATCATCCAAGAAACCTTTCAGCTGAGTCGCCACCACCCTCGGCCAGTAGTTAGCTAATTCAGCCGGATCCCGCGAGGGCCACTGCCTCCTTTAGTGTGCTAGGGAACAGACCCTCAACGAGGGACTTATTGATGATCTCCCTTAGCACACCTCGTAGCCCATCGCAACTGGCTTTAACCAGCCACGATGGGCACGAATCAAGGCTGCAAGTGGTTGGGCAAACAGATGAGAGTAACTTGTCAACCTCCTCTAGACTGAGTGGACTGAAATAATCCAGAATGGTACCAGAAGACATGCATGGAGCCTCGAGTTCCGTTACTGTCTCAACTCAGAAGCAATTGTGACATTTTTTAAAAAAACTATTATTTCTGATCATTTAAATATAAATAGTAACAAGGCTTAAAAAGAAACTAGCATAAAATATATTTTAAAGAATTTGGTGGGTTTCCCCCCGCTCTAAACTACCTCCCCAAGCCTCAATGTGAAGTTCTGCCAATTAGATAAATTTAGCATAGGCTACTTCCTTGCGGAGTTCAAGGAGGGATAGAGGGGGAGGTGCTGGAAGGAATTAACACACACACAAACCATTTTTGGTAAAAACGTGGCCACAGCTCATTTTATTATTACAGACAAAGGAGCAAAGGTGCTGCATAAGGATGGCTCCAAGCATCAGGTGACCTGCCTGCCACCCGATTGAACTTTCCCCCAGCTTGTGGAGTGACTATCAAGGGCTGGGGTGCAGGCAGAGGGAAATCAAAGTTCAGTCTGGGGTCTTAAGCCAAGAGGAGCAGAGCAGGAATCGAGAGAAAGTCCAAAACACAAACTGGGAGCAAGGTCATTCAAAGCCAGAGTCAGAAGCTGGAGGAGACGAGCAGGAACGAAGTCTGGGGACAGAAGGCGGAGTAGATGCGAGGCGTTGCAGAGTTGCTGAGTTTGCTTCCACAAAGGAGCCAGCCTAGATCCTGAAGCTAAATAGCCCTCTGCTGCTGTTTCCAATTAGTGCACTGGCACCAGCAGCCAAGCATCTGTAAAAACTCAGGGCTAACTGACCGTCTGCTCTGCAAACAAGCTGCACATCGCCTGGTCGCCAAGTCCTGATGGAGTCGGTCTCATAAGCGAGCAACTTGTGGGGGCGAGTCAGAAGGGCTTTCCGCCTGAGAGAGAGAGAGAGAGAGAGAGAGAGAGAGAGAGCACTTATCTATCTATTCTGGAGATCAGTTGAAATTCAGGGGGATCTCCAGCCCCCATTCTGAGGTTGGCAATCCTAAGTGTAGAAGAAAAGGGCAAAGAGTTTACACACAAAAAAGAGGCAGGGCCATGGTCAGTGGCAGAGCATGTTTTATATGCAGAGGGTCCCAGGTTCAATCCCCAGCATCTCCAGTTTGAAGGACATTTCTTAATTCTATGTTCAGTTCTGTGGTTCTGCGGTGAAGTGAAAACATGCTGTATATGCATAGAGGTACTGATTATTAACTGAATTGTTCTTTCTGTTTGTGTGCTACACTTGCATTGATTGATATTAGGCTAGTCATGTATAGCTGTGCCTTAGTGATTTTGAACTGTAAAATGGGACCAATATCTTCTAAATGGTATAAATGCAATATACTGCTTACATATATGTATTTGACTTCCCTTGCTGCTTGTGTCACCTGGAACCACCTGTCTGTGTACAGTTCTAATTCTTGCTTTCAGTTTGTGGCATGTTTGAATCTGGACTAGGTTGGTCCTGCTGTTTTCTACCAGACTTTGTCAGTAGCCCCACCTACTGATGACCAACAGTGCCCACATTTTTATCTATGAAACCTTTTCTCTATGAGATCTAATGATTAAGTTTGATCCAAAGAACCATGGACAGAAACAGAAGGAAAACAACCACTGTGTTGTTTCTGTATAATTGCAAGGATTCAAATAGTGCTTAAATAGGTAGACTTCCTAGCAGTTCTCAGGTATAAGAGGTTAACTAAATAAGCAAAAGAAGAACTTTTGATTTAACTTCCTTTTTTGTAACTTGTAGTGCAACAATGCTTCTGTCATTACAAGGTACCTTCCACACATAGAAGGACATACTGGAATCTAACCCAAAGTTTCAATGTGTGTTAAGTGTCGAAAGTCACTTCCAACCTATGGCAACCCTGTGCATGAATGACCTCCAAAACATATTGTTCGCAGCCTTGCTCAGGTCTTGCAA
>NW_015190033.1:0-2880 GCF_001447785.1 Gekko japonicus
ATCCAATCTCTTCTCTTCTTCTGTGGCAGAGCCTCTGCTTGGCAAACAAAAGGTCCCAGGTTCAGTCCCCAGCATCTCCAGTTAAATGGGCCAGCAAGCAGATGTTGTGAAAGATTGTTGCTTAAGACCCCAGAGAGCTGCTGCCCTTGTGAGTAGACATGGCTTTGACGGACAAAGGGTCTGATTCAGTATGAGGCAGATCCATGTGTTTGTATGCACCTCTGGAGATATTTGGGCTTTTGATATGATTTGCAAGTTTGCTCGGGTTTGTTTTAGCAGAGATCCCAGAGGGCGTTTCCAGACTGGCACATGACCATCGCCCCACACAGAAGCATCATTATGCATTGGCACTCTCACTCTCTCTAGCCTGCACCGGACTCATGCCACCCAGGGGGAGAGGACGGAGTGCCTCAAGCGATTTTTATTCCCTGAGACAGGCCAAGACAGATGGCGAGTTTGCTTTGGGTGCGTGCAACAATATCGGGAAAGGAAACGCCGAATCAGTCTATTGAAGGAAAAATTAATGCGCTCATTAAAAGACTTAATTATTAACATCATCCTCTGGTTATTTCCTTTGACATCAATTTTGTTTCCGACTGCAGAGTCGCGGCTCTTCGCAGACTTGCCGGGCGCTCTGCAGGTGTTTGCTGTCTCAGGAATGTTTACAGCTTCTGAGGTGTTCAAACAGCCGCGGGACAGACCCCCACAGCCTCTCCCAGCCGCACACAGATGTGCTGTGCCACCACGCACTCCTGCCTCACAAATGCCACCTCATGCGAAAGATGCCTGCTTGCGCCTCTTGGTTGTTGGTTTGGGGTTTTTTTTTTTAAGTGTCATGCCATCTGTGTCTCCTTGAGCGAAAGGAAATGCCCCCTTGAGACCAAGGATTGTGGCCCTCACGGGCCTCCTCATGCCTATCACTGCCTGAGCGCCTCAGGCAAAAACTTCCCCACTCTCTCCTTTTTCCGCTCTTGGAGGGGGGGGAGGAAGTTAATTTATTTTAAAAGACAGCAGAAATGGGAAAATCTACTGGGCATAACCCCAATCTGCTGTATATTTAAGCTCGGGTAGAAAGTTCACCACACACAAAAGGGAAGCACCTCTTCAAACACAACACATAATTAACTTATGGGATTCATTACCACAAGATGTGTTGATGTTTCCTGGTTAAAGCCCGAACTAGACATGAGGGTAGGATCTGGACTAGCTGTCCCCCCC
Organism: Gekko japonicus; assembly: GCF_001447785.1. NCBI lineage: Eukaryota > Metazoa > Chordata > Lepidosauria > Squamata > Gekkonidae > Gekko > Gekko japonicus. Next base: position 1,219 of record NW_015190033.1, read on the forward strand.
CCCCCCCCCGCTCAGTCAATCTTTTTTAAAATTTCATTTTCCCCATTTTGTCAGATTTTTACATCCTACTTTTCTCCTTAATGTCCCCACACACAGAGAGATCCTCACCACAGGTTAGGCTGACAACACCCCAAAGATCGCCCAATGAGTTTTTTAGATTAATGGGAATTTGAACTCAGGTCTCATTGATTAGAGCGGGAAGAAGAAAAAGGAGGAGGAGGAGATTGGATTTATATCCCGCCCTTCACTCGGAGTCTCAGAGTGGTTTACAAACTCCTTTCCCTTCCCCTCCTCACAAGAGATACCCTGTGAGGTAGGTGGGGCTGAAAGAGCTCTGACAGAAACTGCTCTGACAGAACTATGGCTTGCCCAAGGTCATCCAGCAGGTGCAAGTGGAGGAGTGGGGAATCAAACCCGATTCTCCCAGATTAGAGTCCGCACACTTAACCACCACACCAAACTGGCTCTCCCCGTAGGGTTTGCAAGGCAAGAGACATTCTTAGGTGGTTTGCCATGGCCTTCCTCCATGACACAACCAGGTCAGGGTGTTTGCCACTCTAGCTCTCTAAAAAGTAAAGGTAAAGGTTCCCTTGCTCGAAAGCCAGTCAAATCCGACTCTAGGGTTGCGGTGCTCATCTCCGTTTCAAAGCCGAAGAGCCAGCGCTGTCCGAAGACGTTTCCGTGGTCATGTGGCCGGCATGACTAAACACCAAGGCTCAGGGAACGCTGTTCCCTTCCCACCGAAGTGGTACCTATTAATCTACTTGCAAGCTTTCGAACGGCTAGGTTGGCAGGAGCTGGAACTAGAGATGGGAGCTCACTCCGTCATGCGGCACACTCGGGTCTCGAACTGCTGAACTACCGACCTTCCACAGCCTGCAGTTCAGCGTCTTAACCACTTGAGCCACCGCAGCTCCAGCTCTCTAAAAACATACTGCTATATAAAGCAAGGTGTGCTTTTAATTTCAGGGAGCACACAGGAAAGGAGAGCTTTGCCTTCTCCACTTCCTTCGTGATCTGTCACCCAGTTTGGTGTGGTGGTTAGGAGCATGGACTCTAATCTGGGAGAACTGGGTTTGATTCCCCACTCCTCCACATGCCGCTGCTGGTGTGTCCTTGGGACAGTCACAAGTTCTTTCAGAGATGTTCTCTCAAGGGACGTTCTGGAAAGAGCTCTCTCAGCCTCACCTGGGGGTGGGGAGGGAAAGGGAGAGGAGTTTGTAAGCCGCTCTGAGACTCCGAGTGAAGTGTGGGGTATAAATCAAATCTCCTCCTCCTCCTTCTCCTTGCCCTGCCCAGCTCCAGAATGGAAGCAACCTTGCGGTGATAACCTATAAAGTCAGGATAGGCTCAGCCCTCTTGGTCACATCCCCTTTGGAGATCAATATCACACCTAGGGATGCCAACATCCAAGCTGTAGATCTCCAGGGATTACCAGGGATCTGTAGACTACGGAAATCACTTCTTCATGATTTATTTATTTAAAACACTATTCCACTTCTGAAGAAAGTGGCTGCTTTGGAAGGTGGACTGTATGGCATTATCCTCGAGGCCCCTTCTCTCCCCCTAAAGCCTGCCCTCCCAAGCTCCACCCTCAAATATTCAGGTCTTTCTGAACTCAGTTGGCAATCCTAAATCTAGGGCTGCCAAGTGGGGGCGGGG
>NW_015190034.1:0-2423 GCF_001447785.1 Gekko japonicus
TCAAGATAGACAGGCCTGCCCAGGCACCCTGGATGGGATCCATGGGAGCGAAGCCAAAGGCCCCAAAACTGAAGGATGGCACCCAAGAGATGTATATGAAGCAAGGCCGGGCATTTCGCCATCGACTGCCCCGGGGTCATGGGAGGGTCTGCTCCGGCTAAGGATTTTGGGAGGAAGAAGCCTGATACTCCGTTCAAGAAAGGGAACACAAAAGCCAAAGTGCAATGGGCCCTCCAGTTTGGAGTCGTGGAATATAAGACTGCTTTTAATACCCTGCTGAGGCAGTTTGAATATAGAGTCATGCCATTCAGCCTCCAGGGGGCACCGGGAGTGTTCATGAACCTTATCAATGAAGTGTTACACAAGCACCTGTTCAGGGGGGGCCTTGTTTACTTGGATGATGTCTCACTGTACTCCCCAGAGGAACAGTCGCACATTAAGTTGGTAAGGGAAGTACTTTAGACTTTGTACAAACATAAGCTGTTTGCCAAGCTGTCCAAATGTGAGTTCCAGAAAAGGGAAATAGACTTTTTGGGTTACCGCATATCCCCTAGGGGGTTAGAAATGGACCCCCTGGGGTGGGAAGCCCCTCGCACTAGAAGGCAACTTCAATCCTTCCTCAGATTTTCGAATTTTTATCAAAATTTTATCCCCAATTTCGCCCAGGTCAGCCTTCTCCTCACTGACGTGCTCAAAACTAAAGGGAAGGGACCAGATAGCACAAAGCCTGGTGCTCAGGTGCCGTGGACCTCAGAATGTCAAGCGGCTTTTTACAACCTTAAATCATTGTTCAGATCTGAACCTGTGTTGGCCCATCTGGATGAAAACAAAAAAATCTTTGTGCACATGGATGGGTCCGATGTGGCGATGGGAGGGGCTATCCTACAAGAGGGGGAGGATGGTAAACTGTACCCCTTGGCCTATGTCTCGCGGAAATTTAATGCCACGGAGCATTTGGGATAAGGCTGTTTGGGATAAGGAGGCTGGAGCCATCCAATTCACCCTGTCTACCTGGAGACATTGGTTAGAAGGGGCAAGGGAGCCATCGAGGTCTGGACTGATTACAAAAATCTTGAAGTTCTACACGCCAAACAACTGCGGTGGGCTGATTTCCACGTTTCAATTCACACTTCATCACTTCCTGGGGAAGGCAAATTCCTTAGCTGATGCCCTTTCACACCTCCCACAACATGACAGTCAGAGGGAGGGAGTGGTGGACTTGATGTTCACTCCCGCCCAACTGGGTGGGGCGGTCGTCACATGTAGTAAGGTGGAAGCGGAAGTGGATGCTGGAGGGAGGGACTGGGCTGCTGAATTTGCCTCAGCCTTTTCTGACTCTGATCATTCGGAAATTGAATTAGACGGGGGTCTCAAACAGGGGCAGGATGGTTGCTGGTATAAAGACCATTGCCTCTTCGTCCCCAGAACCCTAAGCAGTCAGGTGATGGCAGTGGTTCATGGATCTAAACTCGTGGGTCATCTTGGCTACCTAAAGATGTTACACCTTTTACAAAGGCAGTTCTGGTGGGCAGGCATGCGGAAAGACATTTCCTTGTATGTGCAGTCCTGCCCCACTTGCCTCATGTGTAAACCCCAGCCGGGAAAGCCTCTGGGACTATTGCAACCACTGCTAACTCCCACCCGGCCATGGGAATTGGTGTCTATGGACTTCATCACGGATTTGCCCCCTAGCAGGGAAAAGACCATCATTTGGGTGGTTGTGGACATGTTTTCTAAGCAAGCACATTTTTTTCGCTCTGAAGCAATTGCCTACTGCCAAGCGGTTGACTAAGATTTTTATGCATAATATTATAAAACTCCATTCGATCCCAAAGAAGGTGGTCTCTGACCGGGGGTCTCAATCCATGGCTAAGTTCTGGGGTGAATTGCTGAAGGCCCTTGGCGTTGAACAGGCCCTCAGTAGTGCCTACCAACCAGAAACTGACGGTCAAACCAAACGGGTTAATCAAACCCTCAAACAATTTCTGCATTGTTTTACTAATTTTCAACAGGACAACTGGGTGGAGCTGCTCCCTTATGCAGAGTATTGCTACAATAACACGGTTCATTCATCCACGGGGGTCTCCCCATTTCAGGCAATACATGGCTATGAAGGCTCCCCCCTTCCCTGGTTGCCTACTGACGCCCTGGGGGAGAGGACCATCGAGGACTGGTGGCGCCATGTTAAGGATGCCTGGCCACTCCTCCAGCAGACATTGGACAAAGCCAAGGCTGCTTATAAAGCAAAGGTGGACCGTCAATGTCTCCCGGCTTGGGAGGTGCAGGTTGGGGACAGGGTGTACCTCTCCACTAAGAATCTGAGACTCTTGCAACCTAGCCGTAAATTGGGTTGGAAATTTGTAGGTTCTTTCGCTGTCGTGTGGGAAATCAATTACGTCACTGTTGAACTGGACCTTCCTAAG
>NW_015190035.1:0-2904 GCF_001447785.1 Gekko japonicus
CCACGCACTTAACCCCAACACCAAACTTGCTCTCTTAACACTACCTCCCCCTCTCAAAAAATGCTGCTATGTCAGCAGACATTCTAATATCCCCTGCATACATACAACTGGGCAAGGGGGTGCATATAGATGTTGAATAACATCACGGAGAAGATCGCTCCCTGTGGCACCCCACATTTAAGTGAGTGCTGCTGAGACAACTCCCCCCCCCCCAGTGCCACCCTCTGTCCCCAGTCTTGGAGAAAAGAGGCCAGCCACTGCAAGGCTCGTCCCCGTATCCCCAACAGTTCATGGTCACGCCAGTCAACCGTATCGAACGCCACTGACAGATCTAGACGAATTAGCTGCGTCGAGCCCTCTCGATCCAGATGTCTCCACAGGTCATCCGCCAAGGCAACCAACACCGTCTCCGTCCCATGAGCAGGGCGAAAGCCGGACTGGAAGGGACCCAGGATGTTAGCATCGCCACCGCTTTCTCCACTACCTTCCCCAGAAATGGAAAGTTGGATACTGGTAGGTAGTTGCTAAGGACCGTAGGGTCCAAAGATGACATCTTTAGGAGGGAGCGGACCGCTGCCTCCTTTAAGCTCCCTGGGAAGGTCCCTGTTGATAGGGAGAAGATGATGATCTCCCTATCGCATCGCTGCAAGCTTTAATTAGCCACGACAGGCAAGGATCCAGAGGGCAAGTGGTGGATTTCACCGCTGCCAAAGTCTTGCCAACTGCATCCTGGGTGAGCAGGAAAATGGTCCAGAACTGGACCCGTAGATGGATGAGGGGCTTCCAGTTCCCTTTTTGTATCAAGTGTGGCTGGGAGGTCACGGCGGAGAATCAAGATTTTATCTGCTAAATGGCTCGCAATTGCCTCACGGCCAATCGCCCATTCCCTAGCACTTGAAATGCCCTGGGGCAAGGTAGTCAATGACCAACTTATTCTGAATAATTGGGCTGGGCATGAAATTGCAGATGCGATGGAGGCTACATGTCTCTTGAAGGTCCAGGCCGGGTTGTTGATGGGCGAGTGATTAGTTGCCATGCAAATAATGCCGAAGAATAGATTCTTTTGAACTATGGTGCTGGAGAAGACTCTTGAGAGTCCCTTGGACTGCAAGAAGATCAAATCAGTCAATCCTAAAAGAAATCAACCCTGACTGTTCCCTGGAAGGCCAGATAATGAAACTGGAGCTCAAATACTTTGGCCACCCAATGAGAAGGGAGCCCTCACTGGAGAAGACCCTGATGCTGGGAAAGATTGAAGGTCAAAGAAGACGGGGACGGCAAAGGATGAGATGGTTGGACAGTGTCAGCGACGCAACGAACATGAAATTGAGCCAACTTCAGAGGACAATGGAAGACAGGAAGGCCTGGCGGGAGCTGGTCCATGGGGTCGCAAAGAGTCGGACTCGACTGTGCGGCTGAACAACAACAACAACCGTATGTAGAGCCTCATGCAGTTTAGGGGGTTGCCTGTGTGTGTCCGAGGGAGCTCCTTATGGCGTTTGGAGCTCTTTGTCCTTGTGCCTTGGCATGGCATGGCATTATGCAGGCGAGGGAACTGGTCCATCTCACAACAGGTAAGAGAGCAGGTAACCTTGAAGAACCACTGGAACAGCAACGCAAAAGGAAGGTTTTCTTCTCTCAGGTGTGCAGTCTCAACTGGTCACCATGCAGTGCAGTCCCTTAAGCATACCTTTGCACAGTCCATTTTTATCACTTATGTGTTATAGTCCATAAGAGCACATTAAGTGCCTTGCAGGGCAACAAAGGGTGTCCCTTCCTACCCCCAAAGGCAGCATCTCTCAAGATGGGATGAAGGTTGGAAGGAGATCAAGAGCCAGTTTGGTGTAGTGGTTAAGTGTGCGGACTCTAATCTGGGAGAACCGTGTTTGATTCCCCACTCCTCCACTTGCACCTGCTGATGTGACCTTGGGTCAGTCACAAGCTCTGGCACAGCTGTCCTTGAAAAAGAGCAGTTTGCGTCAGAGTTCTCTCAGCCCCAGCCACCTCACAGGGTGTCTGTTGTGGGGAGGGGAAGGGAAAGGAGTTTGTAAGCCGCTCTGAGACAACAAGTGAAGGGCAGGGTATAAATCCAATCTCTTCTTCTTCTTCTTCTTCATTCCTGTATCTCCTTCCCATAATTTACCTTCTCCCACCACCATACTTCCCCTGCCCCATCATCACTGGAATCCCTGACCCAGACATGGCCTCCCCCAACAGATCCTATTGGTCCAGAACTGGAGGCAGTGATGGCGAATTGCTAATCAGTATCTACCAAACCCAACTTTTCATATATTAATTAAACCATTGTTACTCCTCCGTCCTTCAGTTAATCAACCAGCCCTAATATTATAATAATCAATTTGCACAGTTCATTTGATTGATAGTATACTCCAGTAGTGGGAAAGTACAATATAATTAGGCTAGGGGACAAACATAGCCATATATATATAAAAGAAAACCCCCTCACCGTAAAACCAATGCCCAGGCCAAACTGCAGGACCTAGAGACATCATATTCAGGGAGAGCACTCCTATCGTGATGTAGGTACTCACTAAGAAGGGATTTTTAGAAATTCGACCCCTAAGGGGGTCTAAAGGGGTAAAATATGCTCCCCCCATTGATTCCTATGTGGCTGCCAGGCGGCTGCCTCCTTGCACCCCCCACTCTCTGATTGGTCAGCCGCAGAGCTCAGTGTTCTGAGGTAAAAAAAGCCAACAGTTACAGGAGTCTGCAGACAGCTAATGACAGTTTAGGCAATCAGGAATGGCCGACAGCCACCTGTGAGGTGCAGTAATGGTGCTGGTCCAGCCTCTCTGATGGCTTCCAACACACTCCCCTCACCTCTTACACCTACGGGTGGTTGTCTGTCAGGTAAAGCAGTGGTTGCAGGGTGTTTAAAGCCAC
>NW_015190036.1:0-2434 GCF_001447785.1 Gekko japonicus
ACACCTTTACCTTTATATTGGGGGAAAATATTTGAGAGGCAAAGCTTTTAAATGCAGCGTCCCTCCTCTTTGCTTTCTCGTGCCGAGGAGGGAATGTGGCTTTTGGCGTTGCTTGGTCTCGCACGCAACATCAATTTAACGGTTTTGCCAAATTCCCTGCTGGCCGTTCCCTTCGCCGGCGCGACGGATGTGTACAAGCGCGAACATGCTGTTGTACAGTAGAACGCCAGTCTCTTGTGAGGAGGAACAAGTGGCGCGCCGGTCTTTTCTCTCGGCTCATCTCTGTAAGCGCGAGCACTGTGTCAAGCGGCGCGCTTGTGGGGAGTTTGGGTTTCCCACTACGGTCGATAGTCTGACATTAATTTGATCGCGAGGGGAAGGTAACTGCGGAAAAGCTTCCCAGAGGGAGGATAAAAGGGTAACAGATGGCAGAGACGACTCTTTGGGGACCTGCGAGCTATTTTCTCTTCTCCCCTGCTGCCAATATTTGTGCACCTGGGAGCCAGGGACAACTTGTGTGAGTCGATCCAGGTGGTCAGCCGTTTTGGTCTGAAGCAGGAGAACATATTTTCAGCCCAGTGGCACCTTGGAGACCAACAAAGGCTTATTCAGGGTATGAGTTATTGCCATTTTGTTGTATCTGAAGAAGTGTTGCATGCACCCGAAAGCTCATACCTTGAATAAACCTTTGTTGGTCTTAAAGGTGCCGCGGGGCTCAAAATGTGTTTAGCTTGTGTGAGTGTGTGTTCTGACCAATGCTCCCTCTAAGCTGTGGCGTCTTGTGAGCAAAAATTCTACTCGGTGAGCTCCTGGCATTAAAGCTGTGAGCGAGCGATTTGGCTACTGCGTCAATTAGTCTGCTCTGGAGCCATCTTTCGCGAGCTGAGACAAAAATGTGAGAGGCGGAGGCTAAAAATCTGTGAGCTGGCTCACACCAACTCGGCTTGGAGGGAATACTGGTTCTGACTTGTCACTGGGAAGGTTTGCTGCCGAACAGAAGTGCACAGTGACTCCCAAAAGCTCACACCCTGACCCAGGGGTCATTTCGTAGAAAAAGAGGTGCAGGAGCTCATTAGCATAATTCATTAGCATAACTCATTTGCATATGCCACACCCCCTGACATCACCGGAAGTGTGTCAGAAGGCAACACCCACTGCTCAGGCTCCACTGGACTGTTGTGGATTGCTAGCTATTGGGGGGGGGGAGGAACGTGCAGATCTGTCCTCGCAGAGGAGGGAGAGCTTGTACCTGAACAAAACTTGGTCTTAAAGATGCCACTGGACTGTTTTGGACCGGTGGGTCGGGGCTCTGCAACGTACCTGGCTGCTTCTTGCTCTGACTGAGGGCTGCTGGGAGCAGGGGGCGGGGCTTGTTGCATGTGCCCGCCCCCCTGGGCTCTTTACTGCCAGAGCTCCGCTCCTGTGCGCTCCTGCAGGAAATGACCCCTGCCCTGACCCAAATTTTGTTAGTCTTGAAGGTGCTACTGGACTCTTGCTCTTTTCTACTGCTACAGACGGACTAACACTGCGACCCGTCTTGATCTGCCTTTATTTTGGTTTTTATCCTGTGCTTCGTAGATGGTTCTTCTTATCACTTAGAAGAAGAAGAAGAGAAGAAGAGATTGGATTTATATCCTGCCCTTCACTACCCAAAGGAGTCTCAGAGCAACTTACAAACTCCCTTCCCCTCCCCACAACAGACACCCTGTGAGCAGTGTTCCCTCTAAGCTGAGTTAGTGTGAGCTAGCGAACAGCTTTTTAGCCTCCAGTTCACAGATTTTTGTCTTCGCTCAGGAAGGAGGAATCCAGAGCGAACTGATTTAGGCAGCAGCCATATCGCTCGCTCACAACTCTAATGCCAGTAGCTCACAAAGTAGAATTTTTGCTCACAAGACTCAACAGCTTAGAGGGAGCATTGCCTGTGAGGTAGGTGGGGCTGAGAGAGCTCTGAGAGAAACTGCTCTTTTTCAAGAACAGCTGTGCCAGAACCATGGCTTGCTCAAGGTCATCCAGCAGGTGTAAATGGAGGCGTGGGGAATCAAACTCGGTTCTCCCAGATTAGAGTCTGCACACTTAACCACTACACCAAACTGGCTCTTAACATTTTTATACCTATCGGGTTAGGCTGTGTGTGTATGACTGGCCCAGAGTTTCCGAGTGAGTTTCCGTGGTGGAGCGGAGATTCGAACCTGGGTCGTCCCAGCTGTCTTGCAACATTCTAAGCTTTGTACCCCACCCATGGACAGCCTCCATTGAAAAGTGTTGAGGGGACAGGCGGGAGCTTTGGTGGTTGATCTGTGTTGCTCATTTCTTGTAGACAAGCCTCCCCCCGGAGATGCAGCAGCTGAGTGAGATATTTTTTTTAGTTGTCATTTTACAAAACTTATATCCCACTTTTCTTCTGTCAGAAGGGCTGCCCAGGTGGCTAACAAAT
>NW_015190037.1:0-2784 GCF_001447785.1 Gekko japonicus
CTTCGAACTGGGCTTCAGCCAGGATGAAGGTCAGTTGGCCAGATGATGGGAGAGGGCAAGGATCCTGGTCTCATGGTTTCTCACCATTGCCACCCGGTAAAAGACCCAGTTTCCCGCAATATCAGTGGGAACTGTTGGGATATTTGTGAGTTCTCTTCCTGTTTGCCATGGAAGCATTTCCTGTTGGTTAAGCATGCTAATTTCTAGTTAGAGAGCCAACAGAATTGTCTATACCAGGGGTGTCAAACATGTGGCCCGGGGGCCGGATCAGGCCCCCGGAGGGCTTCCTTCAGGCCCGCAGCGGAACTGGCCATCTCCTGCTTCCAGTTTTGCTGCTGAATCATAGCTTGCTTTGCCAGACTCTCTCAATTGCTCAGCCATTTCATGTTTTAACCTGAGTCCTAGACTCAGAACTCTGAGCGTGAGATTCCTGTGGTGATGTCGATAAATCAAAAGCAGGTTGGCAGCTTGCAGAGCTAATGTCTTAAGCACGTTTTTATTTTAAGTAAAAAAAAGAATATTTGTGTTTGTGTCCTTTATAAAGTTTATCTCTCCGCTACCTGGCAGTACGTTTTATGACACATGTGGCCCGGCCCAACAAGGTCTCCTTTGTGTCAGATCCGGCCCCCATAACGAATGAGTTCGACACCCCTGCATTAGGACTTCAGAAGCCTGGAACCCTCAGAAAGCACTGAAGCATGGCATGCCAGGTGACAGAATGCATCATTAACTAGTGTTAGGAATCTCCGATTGGTTAATCAATAGACCCAGGTGGTCAGCCATGTTGGCTGGAAACAGAAGAACATATTTAGAGTCCAGTGGCACCTATAAGACTGACAAAGGTTTATTCAATAACACTTTCCCCAATAACCTTGAATAAACCATCAACGCTTTATTCAAGGTACGAGCTTTCATGTGCGTGCACACGACACATGAAGGCTATAAAAAACTGCTGTTCTACTCCTGTATCATTGGTTCCCACCTGTGGAGGCAGCAAAGAAGCTTAATTCTCATTGTTGTCAGAGTTTAAATACGCAAAGGAATTGAAGCACTGACTGTTTAGAGAAAAAGAAATAAGTAGGTTTACTAAAGAACAAACTGTTATAGAACAGAGAAGAGGAAGCCTAAACAAACAAGTCTAACTGCTGTAAAAGGAACAAAGAGAAACAGGACGCTCTACAGGAGCAGGAAGTCTCCGGAAGAGCCAATCAGGAGACAGCAAGGACTCATTTTGAAAAAGTGGGAAGTCCCTATTCTAGCTATGCTAACTACCAGTCCTCTTCAGATCTTCTGCATAAAGCTGCACTGCAGACCTTGCGCACCCCCACATCCCGAAGCCTTGGGGTCTGCTGACTGTCCTTCTAAGAGAGGCTTTATGCATGGAAATGGGCGGGGGAAGCTTTCCTGGGCATGGAGGTCAACAGAATCCCCAGGCAAATTAGCCTTCGTTTTATAATGGCCCCTTTTGCTTGTAAGCCAGGATTAGGGTGCTCACTCTAGTTCCTGCTCTCGAAAAGTTCATGCAGCAGAGACGGATGTGTTCAAAACTAGCAGGAAGATACAGTGCTGGGAGCAGTGGATTTCAGAATGGGGGAACGCAGGCAGTCTGTACCTCTACCTAAGAAACAGAGTGTCAGGGCCCACACAGTGTGAGTCTCAGCTGAGAATATGTCATTTTACCAAGGTGTCCTTTGGTAGCATTTTCAGAGCATGAAATATCTTGCTTGACATGCATCCCCTTCTTTATAAAAGTTGTCCTCACAATTCATGTTTTATGGTTGTTGTTTTTTAAAAAAGTTGAAGCATCATGTTTCACCAAATGCATACCAGAGTGGAGTTTGGGGCAGGCCTGTCTCATGGAGCTACTATTCTCCTAGAGGTTTATTTGACTTGTATTTGTGTGAGGATCACAGAAAATGATGGAAATACTTTGAAAAATTAAATAGATGTAATCTGATACACAGAAATACCCCCCCCAATAGATTACAGAGTTATTGGCTCTGCACATATTTCTGGTTCTCGCTCTATGTTTGTTGTACATTGCGCTTGTCTGGACTGTGGTGGGTTGATAGCAGTGGTATCTTATCATTTATGGGGTCTCACCTTTTCTTTATGGAGCTGCAGTGGCTCAAGTGGTTAAGATGCTGAACTGCAGGCTGTGGAAGGTCGGTAGTTCAGCAGTTCGAGACCCGAGTTGCCGCATGGCGGAGTGAGCTCCCGTCTCTAGTTCCAGCTCCTGCCAACCTAGCAGTTCGAAAGCAAGACATTGCAAGTAGATAAATAGGTACCACTTCAGTGGGAAGGTAACAGCGTTCCGTGCGCCTTGGTATTTAGTCATGCCGGCCACATGACCACGGAAACGTCTTCGGACAGTGCTGGCTCTTCGGCTTTGAAACGGAGATGAGCACCGCAACCCTAGAGTCGGATTTTACTGGCTTTACTTTCCTTTTCTTTGGATTAGAATTCCATCCCCCTGGTGCATGGCTTGTGGCTGATTTTGCATTGACTTTTCCCTCCGTTGTTTTACGAAACCCACCATGGAACAGAAACTCCCCTCTGCATTGCATGCTGCTGTCGCTTCCTTTGATCATCGGATTTTATTGTACCTTCTGCATAGATTTATGGCCATTTTGTGGCCATTCAGGGGTGACTTTGCAGTCAGGACGGCATTGCCCCCGAGGTATTTGGATGTGGTTTTGAGCTGTACTTTCCCCTCCCAGTTGAGAAAATAAGAAGCGAATGCTAGATGCAAAACCGCCCTATGTTACCAATGGATTGGCACAA
>NW_015190038.1:0-2823 GCF_001447785.1 Gekko japonicus
CTTCTTCTTCTTCTTCTTCTTTCCAGAACATACCCACGTGACCTAAGTCACAGTGTTGGTGTTCCATCTTAAAGTGTTATTGTATGTAATATCAAACCCATCCTATCTCCGGCAGAACTTCATTAGGTTAACCTTTTTATGCAATTTGGAAAGATCGTTACCTATGAATTAAAATCCAAGGCAATAATTTTACTTTGTTAAGTCCTAAATACACAAGGTTGGGAGGGGGCGGAATAAAGGTTAAAACGGAAAGTCAAGAAAATCCCATCATAGCAAATAAGAACTGGAATGTCCTTGCTGCTCTCATAATTCAGCACATATATCAGGTGATAAAATCCCACGATAATTCACTTCTGATGACAAAACCTATAATGAGAACAGAAAATTGGGCAAATTCATTTATTCGCCTGACATGGACTGTATCTCGTAAGATGGCAGGGGAGCGAAAGGGAAGAGTTACAGCCAGGAATTAACCTGCTCATTCAACAATCACGTGGAAGAGCTGTGGATTCAGCACTAGGGGTTTGGATCGGGATATACCAGAAAGTAGCTATTTCCGATTGGCTTGGGGACACTTGAATATGACGCAAAACCATCCAGAAATTCTGGGAGCAATGAAACTGTATCTTGCAAAATTTCAGGAGTTTTTTGGGTTTTAGGGTGGTTCGGGAATCAGGAAGGGAAGGGAGGAAGCAAGCCAGGAAGCAGCTGTTCATTGGAGTTTCTCTCCTCTTGGGAAGAGAGAGACCAGCTAACAGCTGATGGTCAGCAGAACTGGCCTCCATCCACAGGCCTTTAAAAGGGAAAGGATCAAACTGTCCCCAGACATACCATGCTGACATTGTTCCTTCTGATGGCTTCTCCCCACTACTGGCATTGGAGACAGCAGGGCTATTCTTGGGCAGGAACGCACAGGAATGGAGTTCCGGCTGGCTCCCGAGTTGGCCACGCCCAGCAGGAACTCATTAGCATAATAGGCCACACCCAACAGCTATATTAGGGGTGTGTGGCCTAACAGGCAAAGGAGTTCCTGCTCCCAAAAAAGCCCTGGGTTTTGACAACAAACAAGGTAAACAGAATAAGACGCAAAATATGCTAATGAGCTGTGCTGTCAGGGGGTGTGGCCTAACATGCTAATACGTTTCTGCTGTTGGGTGTGGCCTGTTATGCTAATGAGTTCATGTTGGGCTTTTTCTACCAAAAGAGCCCTGGGAAACAGTATTGCCCACCCCACAGCCAGAAAATGGTGGATAAGCTGAGGAGGAGGAGGAGAAGAGGAAGAGGAGGAGGTGGTGGAGGAGGAGGAGATTGGATTTATACCCTGCCCTTCACTTGGAGTCTCAGAGTGACTTACAATCTCCTCCCCACAACAGTAACCCTGAGGCAGGTGGGGCTGAGAGAGCTCTTTTGACCCACAACAGTAACCCTGTGAGGTAGGTGGGGCTGAGAGAGCTCTTTTGAGGATCGCTTTGAGAGAACTTGTGACAAATCCAAGGTCACACTCTATGTCATTATACTTTGCTCAGGTCCCATCTTCCCCCAAATCTCACCCTCCCCACCCTCAAATCTCCAGGAATTTCCCAACTCAGAGTTGGTACCCTATTTCAAGAGGCAAAGCAAATTTGTACAGACCTGTATGAGAAGTCCTTTTTCTCTCCCTCAATGCTGTTTTTAAAAAACTGAACACAGAAGACGGAGAAGGACGAGGAGGACGAGGAGGAGACGATTGGATTTATACCCCGCCCTTCACTCGGAGTCTCAGAGCAGCTTACAAACTCCTTTCCCTTCCCCTCCCCACAACAGACCCCCTGTGAGGTGGGTGGGACTGAGAGAGCTCTTTCGAGGACTGCTGTTTCAAGGACAGCTCCTTCAGAACTATGGCTTGCCCAAGGTCATCCAGCAGCTGTGAGTGGAGGAGTGGGGAATCAAACCCGGTTCTCCCAGATTAGAGTCCGCGCACTTAAACACTACACCAAACTGGCTCTCTGGAAGAGCCTCTGCTTGGCATGCCGAAGGCCCCAGGTTCAATCCCCAGCATCTCCAGTTATGGATCGGGTAGTAGATGATGCTGGTAGGCAGACACCACCCCAGAAACAATGTGGCCCTAGTTAGGTGAATTTGATTAGAATTACTATGTAAACCGCCCAGAGACCCTTCGGGATCAGGGCGGTATATAAGCCGAAGGTATAAAATAAATAAATGATGTGAAAGCCCTCTGCCTGAGTCTCTGGAGAGCCTCCGTCACTCTGAGTAGACAATACTGACTTTAATGGACCAAGGGTCTGATGAAGGGAGCTTCGACTCTCGAAATCTGATGCCCTGAAAATCCTGGTCTCTAAATTGCTACTGGGCTCAGATCTGTTTCATAACATTTCGATCGGTCGTCATAAAGAGCTATCCCGTGTTTCCTGCTTCTGGAACGCTCTTCGTTGCCTCCCCCAGATGCAGCCCAGACCCCTGCATGCAAAGTGCTGGATTTGTTGGCTACGGCATCTTCAGAACGACAGGTGGGAAAACTCTGGGGAGGAAACAAAACGTGCCTGGAAGCCGCGGAACGACCTTTGCCACCAGATGTCACGTTGCATCAAATTGGCTATCGCTGTTCCCGCGTGCTGACAGCACATTATGTGATGAGAGTTGACATAATTTGGAGGGAAATATGGAGAGGAAACGTAACCTTCCCTGACACGTATTACATTAAAGCATCAATAGCATGAAGAAATGATAGCACTTCCATTTTCTTGGGGAATTAGACTCCCGAGGAGGACTCTTACGGAGTGTGTGGATACTTCCACTGGGTGAAAGGTGTCCCTTGGGGTAGCA